>NC_051847.1:75702463-75726375 GCF_002237135.1 Teleopsis dalmanni | reverse complement strand
GATTGGATAAGCACGGGAATTCAAAAATAGGCCTCTCGTTTTTGTTTGATCACAAGGTATGTGTCTCAAGACACAATGTGAAATACTCTTAGATAAATACTAAATGTGTGTTAAGAATTATCTAAAATCATGTAATCCTAGCTTTAGGGAAACTTTGTAAATGAAATTTAAATCAACAAAACAAAAATTTGAAAACAAAAACGAACACATTATTGTAAAACAATATAAATGCACACCTTTCCTATTCCGCTTCATTCTTTAGTGATAAAATCTTCACTTATCACCAATAAAATCTGCCGCCACCTTCATTACTTTCTAGACTAAAGAAGTATGCTTGGCTCTACCAATCAATACCAGTGAATTGAGGATCCTCACCAACGCAAAACCTAAAATCCTGGGTATTGTAACTCCCAGCGATCTGTGTAGCAGGTGACGTAAAAGGATTTACATGAGAAATACATAGGTTAGATTGTGGATGGGTATTAGTTGTATGAGAGGGGATGGGCATATTAGAAAGTGAGAGTGGATTGTGGAATTGCACAAATCTGGGTATCGTACTCAAAAACATGTTGACATTTTCTAGACATGCCGCGGCGGTTCGCAGTCGATTAAAATTTTCTAATAATGTATTAAAAGCTCTCGCAGGCTGTTCATGGTATAAGGATAAAGAAACTTTGCTGGACACATACAAAATAACAAGATGTTCTATTGCTTTCTATACAGTTCCAGTATAGACCCCAAAAATTTGCGAAATTCAATGGAATAACATTAATAACTGTTAGAATGCGGATTTGTGAATTGCAACCGACTGCCGTTGCATGTAGACCATATTCATGCAGAATCTAAAATACTTCTTGTAAAAGAGCATAACCAACTGCTGTCCAAGCAATATCTAATTGCTTAGCATACCGATGAACACTTCAATTGCAACATATTTAGTAGAATCTCCACACCAAAATACATTTATCGAATCCTTTCTTCATATCGTGGATATATCGACACGTGTTACAATTGAACTAACATCAGTGAGGTCGTATATAAGCGTGGACTAACAGCTCTCTACAAAGCTGCAGTGTCCTCTTCGAGAACGCGGTTATACTGCAAAAAAGTTCTTAATAGGCCGATGTTTATTATTTCCTAGAAAGATCGAAGCTTTCCACATGCAGCAAGAACTGTTCTAGCTTATTTGAGATCAGAATATTGCTATATGCTGAATAGTTGCTTGTCGCACTAAATTTTGCAATTTCAAATATGAGCCTCAATGAATCTCAAGTTTCAATGTACTAACATTAACTTGAGTCCAATTAATCCGCCACATTGAAGAAGCTAGGTGGGTACGACTTGATTTCGGTCAATTTAAATCCCGCCCATCCTCAATACATTCTTATCTCCTGCCCTCTCACACTATTATTACCTGTCTACATCTAAAGCTATGTATACGTCTTTGTCATTTCTTTCATGTTATCTGGTTAATCTATGCGGGCTATAACAATGTTTAGTTTTGTTTAGTAATGTTTAGTTTTCATATTTCGTTATTTTGAACCAAATAAAGTAATCATTACTGGTACATTTACCATCCATAATCGGGCTAACACCAGAAAAGTGTTTGCAAAATTTTAAAATTATATTTCTTCCAAAACAAACAATGAGATCACAAAATCTCGAAAGCGCAGTTATCATTCCTAATAGGATCTAAAACTGATTGAATTGTTGAATTGAAAAGCAAATTCTTTTCTTCGGTGAAAATATAGAACTGGTTTCTCATAGTATATAAAAACTATATAATAATTACAATTAAAATAATAATAATGTGTAATAATAATCTATAGTAATAATGTATAATAATATTCTATAGTAATAATGTATCTATAGTAATAATGTATAATAATAATTATTATTTTTTATAATAATGTAATGATTATTTTCTGGCAGTACCCCTATATCAGATGAAATTCAATCTTTGCTGGCAAAAATATGCCCCAAGTCATTTTTGACATCCCTGCTTAAATTAAAGAAGTGATGGTTTTAAATATTATACAGATCTAAACAAGTGATGTAATGAACTGTTCGGAGAGTAACTAAATTTTTTTTTGGAAATGAAAAGTGGTATATGTAAGGACTTGATGGTCTATTTGTGTCCATCAGTTTAACATTATATACATTATTATTAATACACAAGGAACACATTTTTCCTGGAACTATGAAAATGCAACTTTTATTTTGTAACCTTATATAAACAGACATTGGTTTCACTAGTTACTTTACAGTTGAATCCAATTAAATCATGTCAATTACCTTTTATTATTTTTTTAAATTACACATATTTCACATTTTAAAGTTCAAAGATTTCCCATATAAAAATATGTAATAATAATATAATAATTTTTTTTTCTAATGACAGTCTGACAAGATGCAATTGTAATCGTAAAGAACTTGTAGAAAAAATTAATCGGAAAAGTATACAAATTTAAATTATTATAATTAAATTTGGACTTTGACTTGACTATCCCTGTTTCTATTAATCAAAAATATTTTTTGAAATTATTTCAGTTCTATTAACCATTATTTTTATGTTGCATTTGATAACAAAAAGTACACCTGTTCGGGAATCCCCAGAACGGGAATCGTTTCTTCTATTTTTCGGGCCGGAAATGAATTTATTTTATATTATAATATAAATAGGTTAGTAGTAGTATTAATAGTTGAAGTGGGGTCAATAGCCCTTTTGTTTACAATTATTTTTGTTTTATTATTTTATAAAATTTTTATTCTTTATATTTCAACACATATTTATTCATAGTTTTATCGAAATTTTGCTGATTCTTGAATTTTTAATTATAATTTAATAAACAAATAATACAAATCACAGAGTTCAGTGCAGTGTTGGATGTACAACTTTAAATGAATCACAAATGTTCTATAACTATTTCAATTATTTTCTTCTAGAGAGGTTTTCAACAGTAGTGAACTATAACAATAAACATTTTTTTTATATTATTTTTAACTAAGTGAATTTTTGGCTGACCAAAAATACCCATTACCTATTTTCAAATACCCATCATCAGTGAACTTGGAATTATGTCTTATTTATTTTTTATTTTTAGCTTGATTTTTCCTTTTCCAGCCATTATTACGAGTATTTGTGGATTTAAAACGACTTTCTTTGCTTATTGTAGAGGATTCGTTATTTCTTTCAACGCAACTGAGTAACTATGGCATCTTAGTCTCTTATGAAAAATTGTTCTATCTTATATCTCTTAATACCAACCTCTAGTCTCTGTCAGATAGCTCCTTTATAGCTTTTTCTATGTTTTCAATCGATTCCTTCAAGTATGGTGAATTTATTTTTTTGTTTTTTTTTGGGTAATCTTCTTCATGGTCTGCGTATTTGAATTGTCCTAGGTCCAAGTATATAATCCTTTACTTCCAGATCACATTTGTCATTATACCATTGTCATTATCATTTCAAAACACTATAGTTTTTTTCTCACTATGTTCCAAAGTAGTCTTAATATTTTTTATGCAAAAGCATCTTGAGTTTAGATATCGATCGTGACTATAAAGACTAAGTAGATATTACTTTATCTGGAATCTGTTAGTCTCTATTGGGTATATGTATATCAAATCTTAAAAATTTCTTACGTATATTTATTATATGGGTATATGTAAAAATAGTTGGTAGCAATTAAATATTATATTTCCTTTAAAGAAATTGAAAAATTATTTTACTTTAAGTTTCATCATAAATCGTTGCTATATTTTACTGTTTGAATATATATATATATATATGTATGTATATACCTGTATATGTATACATTCCATATACCTTATATGTTTGGTTTGAAATTAATATTCATATGTTATATGTATATTCACAGTATTTATTTAAATAACTCAATATTTTATTTGGACAAAAACTATTTAAATTTCATTGAAGTGATTGACGATTTGGTCAAACAACTTCAATTGCAGCATTTCTTCGCGAAAATGTATCTCAGCATTTTAGCAAAATACAGACAAGTTTCTTGCTGTTGTTGCCTGCCTGCCTGCTTGCCTGCCTGCCTGCTTGCCTGCCTTCCTGCCTGCCACAGTTGAGGCAGCGACATGTGAGAGTGCTCCATTAAATTGGTATTTTCTTCCCTGTCTTGTATATTCGGTTCGGTTCGCTGCTGCGCAACAATCCAACATGAAACGAATAAAAATATAAATGATACAAAATTTTACAATAGAGAAGACAAATATAAAAAGTAATAAAAACAATATTAAAAAGCACTAAACTCATGGCAGCACAACATACTCAACTTCGACTCAAGTTGGCTTTACATGCTCTGCGTCACCTTTTCTCTTGGAATTTTTCTTCAGCCAATTTACCGCGTTTCCACTTCGCAGTAAAAACTTGGATGTACACCATCGCCTCTTTTCCGAATCGTGATTGTGTTTTTGCATACAACCTTTTGGTTGTAACTGGCATTTACTTAAAGTGTTTGGTATCGTATCTACTGGTAGATAAACCAAAATTTAGTAATTATGCAGTATTTCAACTTTTTGGTCAATTAAATTAACTGCTAAACTGATACAAGCGTATCTCATATAAATTATGGTAACTAAAACACTAAAACCAAAAAAAAAAAACCAAAAAAAATATGCATTTTTTAATTACATAATATCTGTATAATATATTTAACCAACTTTAACAGCAATATATTTCACTTAAAATTAATTTAATTACATTTTAATACGACTGTGTAAAAACTCCAAAAATTAATTATTGTAAATCAGTAAAATGGGCGCCATTAACTATTATGGACTATTTTTTTGTTTTTTTGCAATTTAAATTTATGCATCAGCTGCTGATAAATCTATATTTGTATGAAAATCCAAAAGATATATAGGTAGATATATGTATGTATTTGTATGTATTCGATTTTTTTTTAGGACAACGGCAATGAAGGATAAGTCTTACGACACTATTTTTGTCGTAGTTATTGTATTACATTTACAATTCTCAAGGACTTATAATTTTAACGGATTTTTTCACTTAATGGGAATCTTAAAGTCAATATTTATTAAAACGATATTTAAAATAAAAATAAATCTAATAAAAAATATTAAAAGATTATACATTATATTATAAATTGAATACTTTTTATAATGCTTACATAAGTCTTAAGTAATATAAATATATACTGGATAAGTAGTATAAATATATATTGGATAAGTAGTATAAATATATATTTTTATATATTAAATATACAATATGTTATGTTGAGCATTTTCCGAGTTAGTACATCTCGGCATTTTTACTCTATGATGACTGGGGGGTTTCTGCAGAGTCCCACCCATCTCACTGACTAATTTGAGTATTCCTCATAATCTTCATGATTATTCAATGATTGATCTAAGATCTGCGTACCGCCCCGTGCGGTTAGTGATTACTCTAAGATTAGATAGTGGTAAGTAGGATAGCTTGTCAATTTTCGCATATAGCTTCACAGCTCTGTCCTTATTTTTGACCGGATCTATTCTAAGGTCTCTTACCATGTCATTCGTGCGGATGTACCATGACACTTTAAAGAGCCTTCGGAGAGTCTGACTTTGAGCGATTGAAGTGTTATCTGATACCTGTGATTATGTGCAATATCTCTCACACAAAAATTAAGCCAATATATATATTCGCTTAAAGTATAACACAGTCATCGTGATGCATTTGCCTTTCTGTTTTATGAATGTATTACTGGCTGGATAAAGCAAGGCTTAGACTTGCTGGACCTGTAGCGAATTTTAGTAGTTAAGATGTGTATGTTTGTGTACCATTAACAAATTTTAAGAAATAGTTCACGGCTGTATACCATTGTATCAATTTCACTATTGATTACACAAAACCCGTTAAAGCTTTGTGAACAAAGTCCAGAACTAAATCTAGAGAAGAGCTTTTAATATGTTCTGGTGACAGAAATTTTTTATGAAAGTTGCAACCTGTAAGTATTTGGTTTAAATATTAACTAGTGTTATACAGTTCCTTCAATGGAATTATAATAAAAATTTGGCTTATATTTCATAGAGTATGTCTCATCATCGACTTTATAGGTATTAATGTTATGTTACTTGTCTTTCTCTTTTTTCAATATAAGTTATTTTTGTAGATCCCTTGGGATCGCCGGTATAACCTAATTTAACCTAATCATCAGTATTTATTGCACTGCCCTTTCTGTTTTAAACTTTTTTAAAAATATGTCTTTTCTGTAGTTCTACAATTCCATTCGAACGCTAACATTTCTTGAGATATATGCTATCATTTTTGGATAAAAAAATAATAGCAGTGATGTAATTAAAATAAGAAGGTATAATTGTGATCATGATTACACTATCGTCGTTGTAAAAATAATTATATCTTGCATTTATATCTAAATTTATTTTTGTTAAATTTCTTGAAATTTTTATTACATTTTGTTTCGATTCAGTTTCGTTTTTCTGTCAAAAATAATATTTCAAATAACTGTGATACAATCGCTCACACCCGCATAAGAAATTGTTTGCGTTCCCTTTTTTTGTTTGAGCTATTGAACGGGCTGAAGAACGATTAGAGAAGGTACTAAAATATTATTGGAACTGCAGCAACACACGAAACTGCAATGTTTGTAATTATTTTTGGAACTGCATGAGCATCAAGAACGGTAGAGGATATGCGTTCATCAGTACTAGCAACTCACCCACAATAAATAATCGATGAGCATGGAATAGTAGCAGATGTACATATAAATCGACATTCTATGCAAGTTACAACGTACAAAATATTTCAAACAGATATGCGACAACTCTAAACGATAAATGTTGTATAAAAATCACACTGGTATTCAATCATTCCACCACCATCCAACTGTGTTCATCTCTATCACTTTTGTTTCCTGTAGAACGTGTGTCACGCAGCCATCAAGTTATTTACACACAAACCTCCACTAACAGACTAACAGACTAACAGATGGATTTGCTTGTATTGAACTGTAAATATATATGAATGTTTGCATTGTACACAGTTTGTTGGATTATACACTGAATTTGTATGATGTATGAGGTATGTATCTAGGTATGCTTGCATACGTATGTATGCCTGTACGTATATTTATTCAAATAAAATTCAGAATTCCAGTGATGTTGAATTTAAACGCGCTCATCAACCTCAACCTTCTGTCTTCGACATCCTTTACGTATGAACAAGCTTAAAATGAGCACTGATGAGTATGATTTAAAAAGGAATAAAAATTATTAACTATATGCGGTGACTGACTGGATTTACCACCAGCTAGTAGTGATGCTGTCGGTTTGTTTGTTGTTCTGCCACAGTTCCTGACTCTATACGCATAACTTCGTTACGTTTATGATTGTTGGTGGATGTATACTTCAGTACACATGGGCTATAATTAAATTTATGCAACTGTTTGTAATATCCATTGTCAAAGATGAGCATTTCCTATGTGGTCTAATTGCTAAATATATGTAAAGTTGTATTTTTAATACCTTTATTGGCTACAATGATGTACCCTCAAATCCTCAATATAACTAATAAATTTATAATTTCCACGAATAACTATCTTTGCATCATAATTTTAACGTATTTCAAAATGTTACCCAGCAACTGAAAATTTCATCAACTAATTCCAATTAGTTTAGTTAATCAAACAAAAGTTAAATTGAAATATTTGAAAGCGGTCCAACAAAAAAGTTATTATTGATATATATCAAATCAATATTTTGTGCAGTACTAAAATGATAACTTTTATCTAAAAGCGGTTTTTAATAAATATTTATATATATATATAATAATATATAGTGTTGTCTCGCACTATGAGAAGAACAAAGCTTAAAACATCTTTCAAATAATCCTTCTTCACTCTCTCCGGTGTGTTTGAACTTATTATTATGTTTAACTTATTGCTAAAAATCTAATTATTTCATCATTAAAAAAGTATTAATGTGTTGAGTTATATTAAAAAGAGTAGACGTGAAAATTGCCCAACAGACGGTACTGCGGCCAGAAGAGACCTATTGTACCAGTTTCACTATTGATTAAACAAAGCCCCTTAAAGCTTTGTGAATAAAGTCTAGAATTAAATCTAGGGAAGAGTTCTTAATCTGTTCTGGTGACAGAAATTCTTTATGAAACAGGTTTCTTCTGTGCGTTATTAAAGCTGGACAGTCACAAAGAATGTGCATGGTCGTTTCCTCATCTTCGAGGCATAATCTGCATTCCGAGTTAGCAGATAATTGTAGTTTATGAAGGTGATTTTTCAGACCATAATGACCTGTAATGAAACCCGTTATCAACCTTAAATTACATTTTGAGAATTTAAGAATGTCTTTGTAGGAGTACGGTGTTATCACCGTGTGTTGAGTTAGCAAAAAAGCAAATATATAGCCCTATATAAAATAATCATGTTATATCTATCTGTCTTACGCACAAATTGGTTGCACAATTCTCAGAACTAATAGAACCACATCCAAAATATGTGGGATATGTGGAAAAAGACTTTGAACATTTATCGAATTTGGATGATAGTCATCATTCGTTTCTAAAAGTTTCTGACAGATTGAAAAAGTCGTTAAATTAAAACTTCTTCCATTTATTATTTGACATTTATAGTTTTTTTAAAATCATCTTAATTAGTTATAAGTATAATCTGCCGTGAGGAAGAAATCAAAAATGTCTTAAGTATGTCGGTCCAAATTTATTGGATGATCGATGGTTCTGAAACAATTTTAGTTCATTATCAATTTCAGTTTCAGGGAAAAATAACGTAAAAATCTTCGTTTCAATGTAATGTTGTCTCTTTTCTTCAAAAGTTCTCGAACCAATAAGACTAACCGTGATGGTACATTATCATGCAATAAGCACCGGTTGACTGGTTCTCGACATTCCAGTCAAACATATCGAACCATGACACACAATCTTTGTAGAACTAAAACTCCCAGATAATATTCTGAGTTCACTGTTTTCCAATTCAATGGCAATAATTCCTTTTAAATCGGAAAATAGATCATCATTGTTTTCTGAAAACGTAATTTTCTCTTTTAATGACTATTGTGGTAACTTTCATGTTGTCAGAGTGTTTTACGTTCTATCGATCAAAATTCAATAAACTGTTTTTATGTGTAATAGTTTTCTTTTTAAAGAGTTTCGCAGAGACTTTAAAATGTTGACGTTTGGTCAACGACTTGTAGATCCTAACAACTGTTTTAGTATTAGTCAGGGGGCTTGTTGCGAAGTTTCTGCCGTTCTGACAAAAAAAAAAGCTTGACGCCGTAAGGGAGGGGGAGGTCGTAATAGCTGTGATTAAACAATGACATAAGAGGGTAGAATGACAATTAATTTTTTTCATTGGAAAACTAATCACTATATCTCTGAATTAAAAAATAATGTCAATAAACCACTTAATGTGGGCCATAGGTTTTTTGCGATATTTATGGGACTTTGTTCCACTGAACTTTTGTTTAAAACATATTTTCTTAATAATTTCTTATCACAATTTTGGATTCAATGTCCAAACACTTATTACATTTTTATACATTATAAATTTCAATATTTTCACCTAGAAATGCATGTATTCCCTGTCATACATCTTTATATAAACCTAAAAACAAATCATGTAGAGAAGTTATCTACTCCAATTTTTTTTTTTTCGTCTTCTTATATGTATCGAAGTGCTATTCTATGCATGCATGTACTCTTATAACGTGGCGCTGTGGCCATCCGAATCGAGTGTTTTAGCACTTACGGAAAGAGTGAACTTCTTGTTTTAGCAAATGTATTCAACCGTACACAGTCCACAGAACACAGTCGTATAAAGCGTAAAGTATAAAGTTCGAATGTAAGAACTTCGAAGCGTGCTGGCTGGCGGACTTGGTATTGCATTATTTTTCTTTGTGTAACTTTTTTGACTGTTGTTCCTGTTGTTGGTAATGCCAATTCACTAAACATTGTCAAGTACGAATAGACACTTCTCCTTGTTATGTCCCGCATATGAGAGTGTATGCATATATGTGTACACATGTACTTAACATATAGACCATAAAATATTGTTGTTGCTGTTGTTGTTGTTTTCTCGTTTCCATCTATTTTCCATTGCGATTACAAGTATTCACCCCAGCGTCCGAAGATTCATAGTAGTGAAGTCGTACTTTCTGTATCTGTAAAGTGCAGATGGCGCTGCCGGTGTCGTTGATGTCGTCGCTGCCATCGTTGTAACATTTTAGATTTATGTGCAAAGTAAAATTTTAAAATCATAAAAATGAGCACACATTGACGATTGTTGGATGAAACTTTGCTGTGTGCACTGTGTGGCTGTACTGGCTATGCCAACAAAACTATATATATTGTAAATTAAGGGGCATTAAGAGAGTGGGCGAATAACGAATATCACAGGACAAACAGAAAAGTGAAGTTCAACTAATTTCCTCAAACCATTTCGTTTAGCCATTACGTTAAGAAATTGTATATTTTTCCCACAGTTTTCTTCGTAAATGATGTGGTGTTTATATTGTTTGAGCAGCTATTGTTGGTGCTATTATTTCGTACTTGTAGATATATAGGTTCGCTGGGGAGCTAGTGGTAGAAGGCAGCAAATGTGTAAAAAATAGACGTAGAATTATGGATACACACAAAAAGTTTTACTTTGCAATACAAAAATACACAAAACGTTTAAAATCCTACAATTCGAAAGTCAAATTTGTTTTTTCAACTTAAATAAAAGTTAAACTTTTTACTGGAAATTACTGGAAACTAAAACATACGCCAATTAATATTGTTATTTAATAAATACATATGCTTATGTTAATTTAATATATGGAATTCGTTTAAAAATGGATATAAGTATGCAGACTTCCTATATTTATTTCCTTAAAATACGAAAAAATACATAATTAGACATATACTTAGACTGCTTGTCCTGTGTTCTAAAAATTACAAAATGACATTAAGAGAAGTAGTCGCTATAGGATGATATGTCAGTAAATGTTTCAATCCAGCTATTTTAATTCAGCTATTTTAATCCAGTTATATCAATCCGGGTATTATAATCTAGCTGTTCTAATCTAGCACTTTTAATCTAACTATTTCCATCCAGTTATTTTAATTCTGCTATTTTAATCCAATTATTTTAATCCAGCTGTTTCAATCAAGCTATTATAATTTAGCTATTCCAATCTAGCTATTTTAATCCAGCTATTTCGATCCAGCTATTACAATAAAGCTATTCAATCTAGCTAATTTAATCGAGCTATTTCAACTTAGTTATTTAAATCCAGCTATTTTAAAACAGCTAATTCAATCCAGCTATTTCAATATAGCATTTTTAACCTAGCTAATTCCATTCAGGTACTTCAATCGTTATTTTATTCCAGTTACTTCGATCAAGCTATTCCAACTCAGCTATTTCAATTTAATTATTTTAATTAAGCTATTTTAATCCAAGTATTACAATCTACGGAGTTTTGTAGATTCAGCTATTAAGAGCTGTATCTATACGCTAAATACTAATATAGCTTACTAGTAACTTAGTTTAAAGCGGCCTTACCGACCTGACGGTAAGCTGTTATTCTTCAAAATAACTTATGGTTTTTACACGTTGTTGTGCTAATATTATTGTTAAGGGATGTGGCACTGCGACTATTGTGTCCCATTTCAGGTTTAGAGTAGGTCTCTAAGCGCTGACGCGTCATTAAAAAGTAGTTTAGAGTCTACTATACAGAGTTTTATTGCCTTTTCCGTAAGAAAATACATTTCCAGGAGCCTATTCCATATGTACATTACTGCAAGCCATTTTATTAGCATAGTGCCTTGTTAGGATTCCTGTGTTGATTCTAAGTTTTGCTTTTGATAGGTTCATACTATCCTTATATCTCTTATTGTTATAGGTACCAATAACTGATTTCAATTGTGTTAATCCTGGTATATTATCCCTGTAATTCTTTTCGTTCTGGTTCTCCTTTATTTGTATGAGTGAAAGGAGCGTACTATATCCTAGTCCATAGAAAAGTTCCAGCCCCATCATCGGTGTGGCTGTTCCTTTCTTGAATAATTTGTCTGTGTATTTGTTTCTGTATACGTAAGTATGTCCAGGTACCCAAAGAATTGACAGTTGATTTAGTTGGTGTGTTTGTTTTCCCAAAGTCTCTCTGTGGATTGATTGGAGTTCTATTTCTTGTCTGATATTTTAATCCGTCATATCGGACAACGGATTATTTTTAGTGCTCAAATGAAATTTGGTGTGCAAGTCTCTCTACCACTCTAACTTGAACTAATCTGTGAGAGATTTGATTAAAGACGATTCAATTTTGTCAAACAAAGAACTCTTTTATAACCTTAAAATCTGTGTAATTATAAAATAAGAGTCCTATAAATTTTTCTGGAGATGATAGAATGACAATTAGTTGTAGATGTAAAAATATGTTAAATGTAATTTATTTTCTATTAAAATGCAATGCAATTTATGGCAAATTGAGATGCAAATAATTGATTTTGATCATTTCTTCATTAAATTTCAATTTAAAATTCCTTCCAGAAAGAAACAAGTTTCAACTTTGCAACTTTATTTCGTCTGCAACTTTTTGTTGTTGTATCTTGTGGTGCGCTCTGTGACAATGTTGGTAGTACTTTTATTGTTTTTTTATATATTTTTTTTTTATTTCTTATTGTGTAAATGGTGTTACTGCAATTCTTAACTGGCGTAGTTATGCTCTCTTCATGCGGCGGTGCTTTTGTTTACTGCGCTTGTTCGTTTACACATCCTTTCTCGAAATAAAAATTACTTAAATGCATAAGTATTTTCGGTGTTATTATAAAACACATTCTCATTTCCTTATGCTACTCCTTGAGCTTGCCGTATAGCTGGAAGCAGTACAGCGTGTCAAAATAACCCACAGCACATTTCTCTATAAATATAAACGACATTTTAGCAGCGAGCATTGGTGACATAAAATTTACTCAATTCCTCCAATAAATTTTCAACAGACCTTAAAAATTTATTTATAATTTAATTTTATATTAAATTTAATTTCTGTGAAAACTGATAATAAAAACACTAATAAACTCATATTTAAATATATATAATTATTTAATGGAAAAAATTACAGGGATTCACATCACTAATAAACACCTTAGGCCATATACGGTTGCTGATTATTCATTTATATAAACATTTTGTACTTATTTATCTGCGAATCAGTTCCATATCTTCGGCATTCATATACTTGCTGTTTTCTGCCTAGAGTTTTATTTTCTCATGTACTTATCTGTATGTTAAAAATTAAAAACGAAATAAAATTGACGTATGTATTTACTGCATGTCATAAAATGGCAACGGAAAGTAAGGAGAGCAAAATCAAAATCAAGAGGAACAATTCTACAAACTTGTATCGAGATACTACATAAATACCAATGAGGAATGAAACGAGTCATAATCCAAAACTTCCAACAACAATATGCAGTGGGTCGTTTACCACTTTGCTCGAAGAGTTCACATCGCTTATATGTAGAAAAAACACACAATAACTTTTATGCATATATAGATACAAATTGTATCTGCACTTTTTCCGTTAGCATAATTTTTTTTTTTATAAAATGCTTGAAATATTTTACTGCTCAAAAATTATAATATAAATAAAATCTTAATGTTAGTTTTGTTATATAATTGTGATTACTAAAAAAAATTTTTTGTTATAATATTAATATTATTAGTATTGTTATAACACTAATAATTATAAAATTAACGCTATATAAAAATTAATAATAAAAAATTTCAGTTATCGCACTGACGAAGAAGTCAAAAAAAAGATATATCGAAAAATTATGTTATTATGTATTAATCTGTATATATTAAAATTAAAAAAAAGTTAGTAATTAATAACTAATATTAATAATTAATAACTAATATTAATAAATAATAACTAATATTAACAATTAATAACTAACTTTAATACTTAATTACTGATAGTAATAATAAATAACAAATATTAATAATTAATAATTAATATTATTAACTATTAATTAATATTAATAATTAATAACTAATATTAATAATTAATAACTAATATTAATAATTAATAATTAATAACTAATACTAATAATTAATAATTAATAACTAATATTAATAATTAATAACTAATATTAATAATTAATAAATAATATTAATAATTAATAACTAATATTAATAATTAATAACTAATATTAATAATTAATAATTAATAACTAATATTAATAATTAATAACTAATATAAATAATTAATAATTAATATTAACAATTAATAACTAACTTTAATACTTAATAACTGATAGTAATAATAAATAACAAATATTAATAATTAATAATTAATATTATTAACTATTAATTAATATTAATAATTAATAACTAATTATTAATAACTAATATTAATAATTAATAATAATATTAATATTAATAATTAATAACTAATATTAATAATTAATAACTAATATTAATAATTAATAATTAATAACTAATATTAATAATTAATAACTAATATTAATAATTAATAACTAATATAAATAAATAATAACTAATATTAACAATTAATAACTAACATTAATATTTAATAACTGATACTAATAATTAAAATTAATAATAAATATTAACAATTATTAACTAACATTAATACTTAATAACTGATATTAATAATTAATAGCTAACATTAATATTTAATAACTGATATTAATAATTAATAACTAATATTAATAATTAATAACTTATATTAAAATTTAATAACTAATATTTATAATTAATAACTACTATTAATAACTAATAAATAATATTAATAATTAATAACTAATATTAATAATTAATATTAATAATTATAGTTAATAATTAGTATTAATAATTATAGTTAATAATTAATATTAATATTTATAGTTAATAATTAATATTAATATTTAATATTAATAATTAATATTATTAATTAATATTAATAAATAATATTAATAATTATATTGATAATTAATAATAATAATTAATAATTAATATTGACAATTAACATTAATAAATATTAATAATTATAGTTAATTAATATTAATATTAATAATTAATATTAACAATAATATTATTAATTATATTGATAATTAATAATAATAATTAATAATAATAATTAATAATTAATATTGATCATTAATATTAATAATTAATATTGATAATTAATATTAATAATTGATATTAATAATTAGTATTAAAAAAATATTACTGAGAAAGAAATCAAACAAACATGTCGAAAAGTTATATTATTTTGTGTTAATCTATATATATACATTTTTAAAATGTTTAGATTAGTCTTATAGTACTTTTCTGACAACTGTCACTGACTGCACCTCAGTCATTAATAAGACATTCGGATTAATTATGCTTTTTTGGTATGCTTGCAATATTTGAATATGATAAATATGACACATCATAAGATGTTGTTAAAAAAGTTATAATGATAAAATTTTAATTTTATCATTATAACAAATAAGTAACAAACCTTAAAACAAATAAGTAAAAATAACTAAAGCACAAAGAATAACTAATTTATTATTATTAATAAATATTATTATAAAAAAATAATATGAAATTGCAATAAAAGTGGATCTGAGTAAAAACAGTTTTCATATTGTGTAGAATGCTATATCATAATACTTAAAGACTTAAATGTCTTAAGACTTTTTTTGTTAGTATTTTAGTTACTGAGATTTTTTTCTGATATACTGATAATCACCTGATTCTGCATTTTTATCTTTTCTGATGGACAGTTTAGAAGATGCTACATTGAATCATCAGTGGATTATTTAATATAAAATAAATTGGTTTTGCCAACAATCTATTTATTTTTATTATTTTTAGAAATTCCTCTTTAGTTTAAAATGCTCCTTATGTTTCTATTTTAATATTACCTTCGAGATGGGGTAATTTTTTCGATGTTATTTTACTTAAACAAATATCAATCTTAAGGTTAAACTGACAGTATTGTTTACTACTACGGAATAATCAATGTATTTATAAGAATAAGTCTCGCCGAAGAGAGAGGGTATTTTAGTCCGTATACTACATATTAATGTTAGAGAGACGAGTGCACCATTCCGATGACGATCGGTCTAACGGTGCCTAAAGCATTCCACCTCCTCACCACAAAAGAAAAAAAAATTATTCTGTTAACATCATTCTATATGTATTCGGCATTAACTAAATTTTTATCGGTTTATGCGAGGTTGTTCTTGGGGAGTATGGTGAGTGAGTTCCTTGAGAACTCTAGCGTAAAATCTATCCAGCGATGTTAGTTGCACATTTTAAGTATGTGTGGCCAGATTAACGATGATTTGTAATTTGTGGTTGAGATATTCGGGTTCATAAATTTTTAAGACATATTGGAAGGCATTTGTAAATAGAGACTTGCAGGTGTTTTATAACATTATTTAACTTTTTTCATGGTTCGAAGAAATAAGATAGTACCTGTTTAATATTTCTATTAAATCGATGAAGCTTTGTTTATATGTAGTGAAATTTGTCTAGGCTTTCACATAAATATGTAAGAGTTAATTAATGTCCGGAATGAATACGATATCTATAATGAAGTACACTAAACTGTACGAAAATCATTTAACACATAGAATCTATAGGTCTATAGTCTTTGTCATCATTTAGTACCGATTTTTATATTACAACACTAAAACTGTAAGGAATTAATGAAATTATTTATTTAGGAAACCTATTATTTAATGTTCGAAAAGGAAATGTATTAAACCTTCATGTCTTTACGATTTGGCTATTGTTATCGTTCAAACTTCTTGGCATAATTCTAATATAGTAATATGAATAAACCGAATATTTCTGGTAATTTTTAATCGAGGTTATTGCACTTTGTTACCTAAACTTTCATTATAAATAAATTAATTATATAGCTAATAATATTTCAAATTATATCATTGGGTAAGATTTTGACAAACATAGACAAAATATAGTAATATAAAACAATTTAATATTTCTAATGACTTTCAACCAAAGTTATTATTATTACACTGTGATATAAAATATTTACATAAGTTAGTTAATTATAACTGATAATCTTAATAATTTATTGTTTTAATGACAAAATTTTATTTATATTATTTTAATACTAACTCGTTCAAAAATATACCTATAACTAATAATTATTGAAATTATATTTTCTGATACGACTTTTGACATATTTTATTAATTTTTTGTTTGAACCTTTCAACATTTTCTATGTCTGATGTGATTAATTAAGTAAAAAGTATTACGTTCCTAGATTAGGTTCTATACATAAGAAAAAATATACAAATCATGCAACAAATAATGCTTCTACAAACAGAATAGTATTGAAATTTAAAAATTAAAAATAATTAAAATATAATTAATTAATTCAATTATTCTACAGCTGGTTTATAATGTCGTTTTAATATAAACACAGCAAGTAAATTTGTTAATTAAAAACTTTTAAATACGGTTTTGGGTCGGTTGGTTAAGGTGCGCTGACTCTGAGCTTCAAATTTGGCAGGACACGAGTTCGATTCCTGGTACTTGCAGTCTCAAAAAATTATTTACGAATATTTAAATACAGTAATTATTTACAAGAGCACTGATGATGGGTATTTGGCAATACTCATAACAGGTGTATGGTCAGCCAATGAATTTTTGTTGTTGTAGTTCACTACTGTTCGAAAAACCTCTTTAAGTAAATGCTACTAAGAATTTTTGTCGAAATGTAACTGAGTTGAAGATACAAAATTAACTTTTTCTTTGAAATAATTTAAAAAAAAATTTTCTACCAAGCAGTGGTTGTGTGTTTCGTAGCTTAAGTTTGTTTACTTTATTTGTTACTATATCTCTTCATATCTTTTATCTTTTTAGACCATTATAGTTTTTTTGTAATTACTACAAATTTTGCTTGTAATTAACATTATTATTTGTTTTTAAATTTTACTGTGTACTTTCATATTCATATCTGTACAATAATTAGTCACAAAGAGCTATGCTCGCTGTAATCTTAACAACTGAAGTGTTAGTTACGCTATATTAACATAAAAATAGATACATAAATGCTAGAACTGTAATAAACTAAACCAAAAACTAATTTTTTCTGCATATGATATGTACATATATTGCCTTGACTTTATGCTTCAAATATCTTTAAATAATCTTCCAGTTCATATGAATGAGTGTACTACCATTTAAATTTGTTTATTTTTTTTTTATTCAAAAAGTTTGTAGATTTTGGCATTGTGTTGCTTGCACTGTTTCTGAGTGAGATATTGGTACGTACGGTTTGATAGCTAAAGAGTGGCTAATGTTTTTTTTGTTGTTGTAACGCTTGATGTCGCTGCGCGATATGTTGCCGCTGCCACTCACGCTACAACTTATTCGCTCACAGCTCAGCACAGCACAGCACGGCATAGTACAACACAGCACAGCACAACACAACACCGTATAACGTACAACGTAGCAAACTCGCTCATTTGCTGGTTTATTGCTTCAGTCCTGAGCTTTAGAAGTTACTCGTTGATTTTGTGTAGTTAGTTTTGTTCGGTAATTCGTTGAATAAGCAAGGAAATTAGAATTTTTGTCCTCTCGAAGTAACAGGGTAACATTCAAGAAACGCATACAACAGATGCATACGAACATACACACGCACACACAAACACATATACATACACATAGGCATGAGGAGTACATGTCATTTACGTATAAACAGACAAACGTCAAGTTGGAGGAGAGAAATATAACAATTTTTATTACAAAATATTTTATGTCTCTTCTTTATATTCGGATTTTCAGTTTGATATTTGGTTGGAATTTGTCCCTTCTTTCTTTGATGTGTTTTATTTAAAATTCTGTTTCTTTTGCGTTTGTATTTATTTTACATCCGTTTTAAATTGCACGCTCGCGCTGTTTAGATACTGGCTGACAACAGGGCCGGTTGTATGGTTAGTACGGAAGTCCGGCGGAGGTTATAGGTGCTTGCTTGCTTGGTCGATCGGTTATATACGCTGATACGCTGTTGCAATTCAGTTCAGTACACTGTATGTACAACTGCAGTTTGATAGCTTGTGCGTCGCGTGTGTAAGTTTGTGTGTATGTGGATATGCTCCCATAAATATTCTGTTGTTTTAATATATATTTTTGCCATTATGAACAAAGGATTAACGCGCACACCGCACTACTGCTTATAAGAGAACAAGAGTGTTCGGTTTAAATATTTTGTTTTTTTTTTAGTGTTATTTTTGCCGTGTGTGTGAGTGTGTTTTGCTTTTATTTTGTGTGACAAGAACTGGAATAAAGGTTGAATTTTTATGTGTATCTTTAGGATATATTTGGTGGCATTTAATTGTGTATTTGCACGAGCAAGAAAGAATGGAAACCAAGCAAATAAGAAAAGAAATGAAAATTTTTTGTATTATTGCTCAATTGTGTGTTTTGCGAAATCAATAATTGTACGAATGTAAAAAAAGGAGACGGAATAGTCGTGAAAATTCTTAATCGTCGTGTAATGAAAATTGTAAAAATTAAAACCGCATGCAAAATATTGAAGAAAAAATTCAAAGAAAAATTTTTAAATTAAATTCGAAAGCAGCTTGCCTTGAGGCATAAAATAATTTTATTGAAAAAGATAAAAAAAAAACGTGAAATTGTGCAAATTGATGCTTACTCATTTAAGTGAATTTAAAGTAGTTTAAATACTGCGGATATTGTTTTTTTTTATCAAGGTAATTTGTTGATTCAATATCAAATACAAATTTACAATATCTATATAGTATGGTGTATATATATTTTTAGCAACATAAAAGTTATTTTACATACAGTCATAAGAAACAATAGCAATATTGTATATTTACTAAAAAAAATGAAAAAGTTTGGTAATAAAAAAAATATGAAAAAAATTGAAAATTAAAAAAATTAAGAAAAATTAAAAATAATAAAATGAATAATAATAAAAATGCATAATAACAAATATTAAAAATAATAAGAAATATTAAAACTTATAATAAAAATGAAAAAGTAAAAAAAAATATATTTAAAAAGAAGAAAGTTATAACTAATATAAATACATAAATGCGTTATAATATTTTCTTTTTAATTTGCGACTTTTATTAATTCTAAAAGTTAATAAATCGAACATCCATTATATAATATGTAATTCTGCCAGAAGAAATACCTTGAAATATTGTATCTAAACAAATGTTATACTTGATAAAAATTAGTAATACAACAATTTTTTAAAAAAATAATTATATATTTAAAAATAATTATAATGTATTAAAAACAATAATTAATTAATAAAAGAGATAACAAAAATAGTTTTTTAAACAAAATTAACAGAATTTTATAAAAAAAATTAACAAAATTAATTTTATAAAAGAAAATTAGTTTTTTACAACAATAAACAAAATTAATTTTAATAAAAAAAAAACAAAATAATTTTATAAAAGAAAATAACCAAATTAGTTTTAAAAAAAAAATTACAAAATTAATTTTATCAAAAAAAAAAAACAAAATTAATTTTATAAAAAAAAAATAAAATTAATTTTATAAAAAAAAACTAAAATTAGTTTTACAAAAGAAAATAAAATTAGTTTTATAAAAGAAAATAAAATAAATTTACCCAAAAAAATAAAATTGATTTTATAAAAAAAATATCAAAATTAATATCATAAAAAAATAATAAAAAGTACAAAAAATAATGTTTTAAAAAAATAATAAAAAGTACAAAAAGTTATAAAAAAATGAAATTAAAATAATATGAAAATATAAATGTGTTATATTTTTTTTTATATTTGTAATCTTAATTAATTTTTAAAATTAATAAATTTAATATTATTCATAAATTAGGTATTGTATCTAAACAAATGTTAAGCGTGAATAAAATTATTAATATAATTATATTAATAGTCAGTTTATGATCAAAGAAAAAAAATTAATTTTATAAGAAAATAAAAACATATAATTTCATTGATTATATAACAATAATCAATTATTTAAAGTTAGCTATATAACTTATATTTATTTATCGATCTCAAAAAAATAAATATAACCATGACCATCACAATAAATATAATTCATCATTTTATTTTATTATGATAATAATAGTATAAATATAAATAAAATAATAATAAAATTATTAATGGCAATAAAAATTAAAGATTAAGGACAATAAAATAACTTTCACTGTGTTGTTTAATATATTGAACTACTTTACCACATTTGTTGTTTATTCCAGTGTCTGACGAGGTATAGAATAATTATTGGAAAACCGACACGGTATTTAATTAGTGGCATTTACCAATAGAGGTGACTTGCAATATGTTAATGACGTGTCTCTTTTATGTCTAATATCCAAAGTCATTTAAACGCATTGTGCGTATGCTCCTAAAAGATCGATCTAGAAAAAATCGTTCATTCATGCGATTATAAAATACGCAATCAGAAAGTGTGCTATAGTAAACATATCTCATAATAATAAATAAATACTATAAATACTAACTACGACTAAAAATAAATATAAGTTATTTTTGTTTTTCTATAATCTTAAACTTAGGGGTGATATTGTTTAACTTAATGAAATGGAGCTGCAGTCTTATATCTAACGTTATAAAACTTGTCTTTATCAATTCTTCATTACCATTGATTTCTCATTCAATTTCTTTAGTAAATGATGTAAAGGATTTCATTTGCTTTACACCGTTTTTCGAAAATAGTTATTTTGTCTAAAAGGATGGAATAATGTTTATTTAACTATTTTTTGGATATAGAAGTATATATCAAGTTAAAATTTAATTTTTATTAGGTTATCAAGTTCACTCTTTGACAGTGTCTATATAGCTGATTTTCTGAAGCTTGATCAGAAACTACGAGTTAGTTTTCATTAACTGCTGATCTAGATTACGGTATTACTGTTGTCTATGTGTTTTAGAAGAAGGTAGTACTGTTGTCCATGTGATCTAGATTAAGGTATTACTGTGTTATTCAGAAAACCTTTTTCATAAAGTGATTTCCGTTTTTTCTCTCTGATCCTTTTCGATTGACAGCAATTATATATTTCCTTCATCCTCTGTCACTCTGAAACGCCTGATTGTCTATTAAATCAGCAAAAATATAATGTTAATTCCTGATTTAAAATATATTTCGGTATAAAGAATTTTTAATAACTGTATATGAAGACTTCGAGGAGGTTTCGTATGAAGAGAGTCTTCGTCAAATGTAGAGAATATTGTAAGTATATATATACTTATTAAATTGATGTGGGCCAACAAAAACAAATTTTATTTAAGATAAAATAAATGAACAATTTTAAAAATGTATATTAAACAGTACTGGTATCAATAATTATGCTCAAGTGTTAAAAATAGTGTTCAAAGCAACAAATTTCAGTTATTGTCATAAAATCGTTTTAACTTGTGTTTAAAGAAATTTGTATATACAATTTTATTTATTCCAAATGTAAGATATATAATATAATATAGTTCAGTTATACATATATAAAGTCAATTATAACGTTGCTTTAGTTGTTGATTGCAATAAGAAAATAACACATTTTTCCCACACTTGAAACCATAGCAATATTTGTTCATAAATTGAAAAAAAAATTTATTTCTGTCAGAAAAATTGCAAATAAATATGAAAAATGTTTTAGTTTACCAGTATCTACACAATTCAAAACTCAATTTGTCCAAAAATGTTCAAGTTGTCATTAATTTGAGCAAGTAACTTTATATAGGGCGTTACAATATAATGTGTGAAAATGTGCCATCCTAAGGGTGATTGTATTCTTATAGTAAAAAAGATATCATTTTAAATCACAGCCGTTATATTTCACTCAATTAATTTTATTGCATAATAACCTTTTTGCTATCCCTCTATATACTTCATATATGCAATACCGTAATTCTTTTATGTTCTTCAATTGAAAAACCAGTATTCCTGAAGGCCCTGTCTTTTGTAACGACGATGATTAAATATAGTCTTTGGTCAATTTTAAAGTGTGCCACAATATGTAAAGCTGCCAATTATAATTTGGGTACAAATTCAATCATCTGTCTTTTTTTCGGAATTTTTATATTTTCTTTAAATATATTTTCTTTTGTTTATTAGATTTGCCAAAGTTCAATTGACTGACCTAATGTTTCGGAAGAAATTTCCTAATTGTCGTATATTTAAAAAAATTTTTTTTTTTCTAATATTTTGCATTTACCCATTTTTTCTTATAAAAAAGGAAGTCTATTGTTTGTTATTACAGATTATGTCTTATACATTCTGCCTTTAAATTTGAGAATGTCTTCTGTAAATCATACAATATGATATATGTATATATACATTGTCTTTAAAAGGTGCGAATTTTTTTATTAAATAATATTGAAGTTTATTTTTGAGAGGATTAAAAGATAATATATTTTAAAGGAAAAATAATTATATTTTCTGTAACCCCAGAAATTAATGTAGGGCAAATATAGCAGTTTAGCAAATGTGAACTGGATCAGATGTTTGTTACTCTTGAGGAGAAAAAGATTTAAATAACATTGATATCAAATTCGTAATTCTCTGAAAGGAGTTATATATGATACAGTTGAGTGCAGTTTATATATGACTTACAAAAATGTTGATTTTTATATTTATTTAAAAATAATATAAGATTCAATCTCTTATAGATATATTCTGCGTTTTGTATATAAATCTTATTATAATATAATTTAATTGGTTTAAGATTCAATTTCGTAAAATTTGTATACAATCTAATCTAAGAAAATATTTCTTATAAGTACTGTACAGTTTTATAGGTTTTTATTGTTATACCAAAAAACATTTATGCAATTCCAATTGCCATATACGGATATTATTGTGGGAATAAAAAAAAATTTTAAAATCTTTAAA
>NC_051847.1:75692925-75702363 GCF_002237135.1 Teleopsis dalmanni | reverse complement strand
TTAGATATCGGCAAGAAATAATAAACTTCTTTGATCCCATTATCTCGAGAACAAAAACAATATATACAATATATTTGTTTATCTGATATTCCCGAGATTCCCTAGATTATACCCAAACACAAAAGAAGACTGTTAGAAATTTTATACTTATGAGATAAATGACTACTATGTGTTATAATAAGTTATATAAAATTTATGTGATTATGTGATTTTGAGGATTACGTAGATTTTACCCAATGCCACAAAAGGACTGAACTTGTGATTTCTTACAAATGCGATAACTGACTAATATAATAAAATATTCTGAATATAGTAAACTATACATATAACCTCTAGATTATAAAGTTATAGATTATTAAAAAGCTATTAGTTTAGTTGATTTTTAGAATTTCCTAGATTATATTGAAGCAATTTTAGTTTCTTAATTTTTTGTTCGATAGTATTTTTCTGTTGCAAATACTTCTAATAGACCCCACTTACTTCCTATCCGTACGATTTCTTTCGTTTCTTGCATCAACCTATTCATTGGAACCATCTTCCAATGAAAGTCTTACACAATAGCATTAAATCTAATCATATTGGAATATAAAGAAGTTGGTCTTATAAGAGAAAACATTATTTATCAATGTTAATACTAAAAATCGAAACCCCTTTCTATGTATACTACTTCTTTTCGTTTATTGATATTTCTTGAATTTAGAACTCTTCCGATGAAAACTTTATTCAAGCATATTTAACATAATTATATTGGCTTATTATATATATAATCATAAATAAAAAAAAGGATAATAGTTTATTAACTTACCAGAACTTGGCCGATCACTGTAACGCGTGCAGTACACCCACGCTGGCCACATTTCATTTTTGCCACCTTCTGTTGTAGTCGAGCCAGTCTCGGAGCGTGTGTCATCTGATGACTCCATCCCAGAATCTCGACTAACAGCCGATGGCGGCGGTATAGGTTGTGGACTGCTACTTTTGCTTGGCAAACGACTTGTAGGCGATGAGTTCAAGGAACTAACAGCGGAAGTACTTGATGAAGCAGTTGAGATAGTTGAAGCATTCGATGCAGGTGGCGGACTGGATATACATGTTGTAGCAGCGGATGCATTGGAATTTGCAGATGTAGCTGGAGTGGGCACAGATTGACCAATTTGTGAGACGGCCTTACAAAGTGAACCCAAAGCTGATTTCTCCATATTTGGCTCAATATTCTTACCGCTGTTTGGAGGAATGACACCGTTACGACGCATACGACTATTCACAATTTCTTCATGTATGCGAGGATAGGCAGCAGGATTAAAGCAATTCAAGAAATTAGCACGTTCAATCATCATAGCTGCGGTGGCAGCAGCAGCTGCTGCTTGCTGCTGTCGACTAAATTCCAATAGATCGACACGTGTAAAGGCGGAAGGTGTAGCTGTAGCGGCGCGTGCAGCTTCAAAGGGTCGAAAGATACTCGAACTGTTGAGATTCGTCTGTTTTGGCAACAATTTGGCACCCTCAGTGCCGCCAAAACGATCACTTAAAATATTGGAAATCGAGAAAGCCAAAGTTGGTTTCACGGATTGTTGATGTGCCGGCGGTGGTAGTCGAGCAGCGTTGGCATTTGTATGCATATCATCAACATCATCCACATCAATGTCATCATCCTCATCTTCGGTTGCAGTGCCGGCGGTATTTAACATATGTTCATGTTCACCATTAAAGCTGTCACCCATTATGGAATCACTTTCTTCTTCTTTGATTGTAACAGTTGAGGTGGGTGTGGAAGCTGCTGAATGACCGCCAGGTGAAGCGGCAAGACGTTGTTGTAACGCTGCCGCATGGTTAGCCGCTTCGAAGCCTGGATGTTGAAAGGCTACGCCTGCAACATTTGCCAATTGTTGTTGATGTAGTTGTTGTAATTGTTGTAGGTGATGCAAATGTTGTAGTTGTTGTTGTTGATAAAGGCTTGCGGCGGGATGTGGTAACATGTTGGTTGTATGTGTTGGACTCTGTGTAACGGGTTGATGCAAGCTCATATCAAGTATTGTAGCGCCGGTTTGATAATGTGGGGACTGCGGTAAACCTGGTGGACTCGGTGCTGATTGTGGACTGCAGCGATCCTCTAAGGCCATTTGTATTGCAGTAAAAATAATTTTTTTTTTATTTTTAATTTGTGTATGAAAACTGTTTTTTTTTTGTTCTTTGTTTATTTGCACACTCGTCACTAAACGTTTTTAATGTTGTTTATGGTTAAATTATTATAATTTTTATTTTTTTTAAATTTCACTGCACAATTTATTTTTCACAAAACAATACTATTAATTATTTTGTTAACTCTATTTAAAAATTAAAAATTTTTTATTTAAATATTTGTTTTATTTTTTGTTATGGTTTGTTTTAGTGATTGCTTAATTAAATTATTCGTTACTTTCTTATGCTTGGTACTCACTAACGACTGCGACGCACACGTCTGTTCACTGCGAACGCAACGAGTAAATTAACTAATCACAGCTGCTTATCGTCTCACTGAGGCAAGTAGTCTCGAAATTGAACTGTTAAACCACCAACGAACGAGCATACACACACAAACTCAAGTACGCAATTAGACAGAGACAACAGCGTGCACAAATAATAAGCAGGCAAGCCGATGTGTGTGAGTAACTCGATGTATGATCAACTAATATAACTGACTGACTGACAGCAATACGTTGTGATCGATTACAATGACGGATGTTGACTGAACTAACAAACAAATTACAGTTCCGAATTTCCGTCCATAATTGTACGAGGCTTATATGCTGGCAGTGTGGCGACTGTGCTTGATTTGCAAACTAACGAGTCGTATGTATAAGACGATTTTACTGACGATGTGACACTCACAAATGTCACCTGTAATCTGACAGCAACTCAACAAACCACTGAGCCAGCAAAGAATTGAAATTGATATTTGCCAAGCTGTATTGTGATTGTATGAGAAAATTGACTGGGCGCAGAATCAGCCACAGTAAACTATGGCAAGAAACCGGTTTTTCAAACACACAACAACAACAACAACAACAACAACAATAAAAAGAAAACTATGATAGTTATAACAAAAACAAAGTACACTGTGCCTTGTTAGGGTAGAATATGACTTTATTATGTGAGCAGCTGTCAAGTCAGTTGACAGCTCTGTTGCAATTATTTGCCTCTCTTTTGCACGCAATGCACATAGCAGAGTACTATAGAAGTGTGTGTGTCTTATATACAATGAAGTAGGAGTGGTTAACTTATAGTTGCACTGTTCTGTAATAACACGTATCCCTTTCTCGCATTGGTTGGGAAAATGGCTTAGCGTAAAGAGTAAGACTGTTTTTTGTTGATTTGTTTACTTAATTTACTTTGATTTTGTTTGTTTTCTTAGTTGATATGTCGTTTGCGCTCTCTTTTGTTTAAGTGTTGTTTGTTTTTATTTTGTTTTCTTTGTTGTTTTTTTTTTGCTCAACGATTTTTATGTTGGCTTAATTTGTTTGCCTCCTTTGCAGCCGTGCTCAGTTGTAATGTAAGGTTGCTTGCTCTCTTGATTAGTTGTAAGTTTGTGATTTAATTTGCTTTATGACTCTTGCCTGGACGTACGTTGGGTGGGGTTCGTTTACAAAGGTTAGCAATTTCGCTCTTTTGTCAGTTAAAGCCTGATTACATGTGCTCTTTGATTTTTTATTCTTGCTTTATATTTTTCTTTATATTTAGTATTTTTTTTATTTTTTTTTTTTCAATTCTGATTCTTTTCTGACGTGCGTTGATTTTGTGTGTTGGGGTTTATGTATTAATTTGACATGAAAGAGAGAAATACATGACGCACTACAAAGTCGGCAATCGGCCGTCTGCTGTTGTGTTGTTGTTGTTGCTGGTTCGGGACAACTTCATTTGAATATCAATTTTCAGTACTCAATTAATGTAATTAATACACTTGTGTTGAATTTTAATGCACACATACTTAAATTTTTGGCTGTCATAAATAATTTCATGCTTCATATAATTAAAACAATTAATGCTTTTAGAGCTTAATTAAAAGCTAATAAATGAGAACAGCAAATCAATAATTATAAATAACAAATAATTACACATTTTTATTTAAACAATTATTTTAATTAAAGTTTTTAAGCTTTAACATTGAAATATATGCGCCCTAATGAGGCGACGCATATTGGGATTTTTATAGGTACCCTCAAAATTAATTACACTTCATGTACCTAAGTACACTACAAATTAGTAAATAAATAAAAACGGATTTATGATTACATTATAAGACCTTAACCTACAAAAACCAACTCTTAGGAATGAAAAGTGATAAAGATAATCACCACTGATCCGAAGAGCACTGTGCAAAACTTTATTGCAGTAATTAATGGAGGAGAATTGAAACAAAGAGGGTTAATACTGAGAAATAGTGTTATTGCGCAAGTTTGAAAGTAGGTTAGCTGTGGAGGCTGCATCCTGATTGCAGACTTATAGAGGAACTCTCTATAACATTATGCCACAGTTATAGAACATGATGGAGGTATCAGAATACCACTCATCGAAGTATAGGGCGAGTTATTCGAAGGGATCTGAGACGCAGACTAGCAAGAACTTGTAAGAAAGGCTGCTAAGATTGAAACGTGGCGAAAAGGTTATCATAAAAATACAAAAGAAAAGTAACACTGTGTGTATTATAAATGATTTTTATTAAATGGGGCATAGAATGACTTTTGATGTCATTAGATGAGCTTAGTATAGTTCAAAGATTGCTGAAAAGCTTAAATAGAATTTGGCTGAGTTCTTTTGTATCTGAAGAAGAAGAGCCCGATTAACATGGCCTCATATAACAAGATCAGATCTTGGGAACCTGAAAAAAGGGACCGCGTGAATACTGAAAAGCTTACTACAGTCCTGTCTCTTCACTGGTTTTATACACCCACACAGAAAAGCTGCGCATTCTTTGTAATACTTGTTATAAAAGTTGTGAAAACTGACAGGAATAAAGAAACAATTAAGTATTTTCTCCATGAATACTCAGCTCTAGCCTCTAGAAGAATCAGATTTTTAGGAAAGTGGGTTTTTTGGCCCACTAACTAGAACTAGAACTAAATGTTACGCGCTCACGACTTATGACAAGGTAGGTTTGGTGAAAGTGCAATATAATTAAATCACAGTAAGCTTTAAAGTATACCTATGATATATCAGTAGAGTAATTAATGGATGTTATAGGGTAAGGTTATTTTTTATTTATTTTATTTATAATATTAAGTGCATTAAGTACATGCTTTTTATTGCACTATCTTAAAAACTAACTTAAAAGCTAACAAGATATTTATTCAAGTACAATTTATTTTGAAAATTACAAATAGTAGAAAATAATAAAATTGAGTTAAAAAATACAATTTTGCTATAATTTCAAATTGGATATTATTATATGATATAAAGGAAGTATAAAAATTAAACTAATATTAACATTTAATTTAAAATAAAAATAATATATCAAATAAGTTCAGTTAACAATAACTTTTTAAAAACTCTTAAATCACATGCATTTCGGGTTGAACTTGGCAAAGCGTTCCATAATCGAATTGAATGAATAAAGAAAAACCTAGTGGTAGCAACAAAATTAAATCTTGGAATTATGAAAAGAAGAGATCTTGTGGAACGCATAGGCTGCAAGCAATTATAAAGGTACTCAGGATATTTAGAAGTTTTTAATTGGAACAGAAATAGGCAGATTCGAATATTTAAATACTGCTCAATGTCACAACCCAGTATAGCGTTTCTATAAACTGTTAGATGATCAAAACGTTTAAGGCCGTAGACGTATCTAGTACAACAGTTTACTACTGTTCTCAGTTTAGCAAGGGACTCGTAGTCCAGTTTACAGTACACCAACGCGGCATAAGTAATTATAGGCAATATTAGTTGTCTGACCAATAAGCCACGGACATGGACAGGGGTATACTTAGCAGATAAATTCAAATATCTGAGGCAAATATATGATTTCCTAACGACATGATTGATATGATCAGAGGCATGTAGCTTTGAATTCAAATTAAATCCTAGACATTTAACTGATGCACTATATTTAATAATTGAGTTTCCAATAGCTACCGATGGTAATTCGTCTAAGTTTAATTCAGACCTACTAAGCGGCAATATGATGGTTTTATCTGCATTTAGCAGCATATTGTTTTCAACCGCCCAGCGATGTATGCATGTTAAATCTATATTGATCTTTGTGACAATGTCATTTAAATTATCACTCCGACACGAATAATACATTTGTATATCATCGGCATATCCATGTAGCCTCGAAAATTGACATACTGAGAAAACGTCATTAATATAGATCGAAAATAGCAATGGCCCAAGAATCGATCCTTGAGGAACCCCAGAAAACAGAAGTTTAAAATTTGAAAATTTATTATCAGTAACTACTGACTGAGATCTCTCAGTTAAATAACTAAAAATAAATTTAGAAGCTAAACTGGAGAAGTGGAACTTATTTATGAGCTTTTTACAGAGCAAAGCGTGATCAACTCGATCAAATGCTTTTGAAAAATCTAGAAGGCATAAGTAAGTAACCAAATCCCTATCATAACTTAATCTAATATCTTCAAGGACTTTCAGCAAGGCAGACGCACAACTATGACCTTTTCTGAAACCAGATTGATAAGGAGATAGCAGATGAAAAACGTTTAGATGATTACGAATCTGTTCAGACATTATAGCCTCACACACTTTGGAGAGAGAAGAAAGAATACTGATAGGTCGATAGTCAGAAACTAATGAAGCATTAACTTTTTTCTCAGTTGGAATAACTTTAGCTTGTTTCCATGCCACTGGAAATGTAGAGGGAGGTAGTAATACAATAGTTTATAACATGAGTTAATGGAGATATTATAAATGGTAAAATGAGCTTTATGAATTTAAGAGGAATTTCATCTAGCCCAACAGCATTAGACTTAATATTCATTAAATTCTTAAAAACAATATCTTCACTGACGCAGTAAAAACTAAAGCCTTCATTAGCGTCAACAATATTCATATCAAAGAATACTGAAGAAGAGCTACCATTATCCTCTACAGAAGAAACAAAGAAGTTATTTAGAGCATTTGGGTCCATATTGCATATATTTTTTATTTTTACTTTTTCTTGTAACCCCAAGCATTTTGATATTATTCCAAAGGGTTTTAGTAGATTTAGTACCACCAAGCTTAGATTCATAGTAATCTGACTTAGCCTTAAAAACAGTTCTAGCAGCTACATTTCTAGCAATTCTAAACTTCATCCAGTTATATTCCGTAGGGTACTTTTTCCAAACTGCATATTTTCTATTTCTTAAATTAATAAAACGTTTTATTGTAGTACTAAACCATGGGCAAGAAACATTATTGACGGTAATAGTACGAAAAGGTACATACCGATTACGAAGGCTAAGCAATTTTTTATTAAATGCATCTAATTTTTGATCAACTGAAATACCAGACCAACATTCATTCCATTCAGTTGAATTAAGTTCACAAAATAATCCCACTGAATCAATTGACTTATAATCCCAAAAAGAAAATCTAGTTGAGATGGATTTTTTAGTTTTCTTGAAGTCAAGCGTAATAAATAGTAGGTCATGATCTGAAACAAATGAAATCTGTTCAAACAACAACAATTTGCTTATATCAGAAACTGCAATTATGTCCAGAAGACTAGGCTTAACATTATTGGCATATCTAGTAGGTATGGTCCTATTGACAATATTTAAGCCCGACATGGCAATAAGATCATTTAAACGGGAAACATTACCACAGTTTGAGAGAAGGTCATTATTGAAATCGCCAAGTACTGCTAAGAAGTCGAAATTAAGCGCAATGGGTTGCAGTGAATCAAAAAATGGATCGCAACTAAAGCGTTTGTGTGAATTATACACGCACCCCACCAATATTTTCTGAAAACCAACATTGATGCTTATAACAACAAATTCAATGTCAGACTCACCAGATATACATACCAAATTACTTTTTAAATGAGACTTGCAATAAATTGCCACCCCGCCTCCTCTCCTTTGCCTCCTATCATGGCGGTATAAAATATAATTGTTCATTGACAGAAATAAGCTACTGATGTCGCTATTAAACCAAGTTTCCGAAACGCATATGATATCAACATCAGAGTTTTCAAAAACAGTCCTAATGTAGTCAAATTTTAGATCAGTTAGGCTTCTAGCATTAAAATGTACCACATTAAGACCGCAATTTTGTTTACTAAATATATTTAACAAAGTTTTGTGGTCCATCAAAGTTGATAATCAGTCATTTCAGCTTCCAGTCTAAGTTTTCTTTGTAAAGTTTTACATTTTAGGTCCCTGGAATCATGGTCTATGTCGAGATCATTCAGATTTAGATTTTTCTTGGCTTTGATACAGTTTACACATCTTAGAACGCTGCTTTTACATTCTTTGTATATGTGGCCAGCTTCACCGCATTTTGCACATACATGCACACTTTCCTTACAAACAGACGCTTTATGGTTAAAACCCCAGCACTTGTAGCATCGCATTAAATTCAAGTTTTCGTACACTATGCATCGTTCCCAGCCAATATTAAGTCTACGAACACTCATAACTTGCTTGAAAGCTATGCCATCTAATTCAACTAACGCGTTAAAAATGTTTTTATTTTTGAACGACTCATATATTTTCAAGACTTTAATATATTTAATCTCCATATTGTTTTGATTTCTTATTGCTTGGAGAAATTTATCATTTTCCAAACGCTCACTCATGCCGGTAATAAGGATTTTAGGGTTTCGCATAGCAGGTGTCTCAATTTCATAGTTCTTACCTAATTTCTTTTTAATCTCTTTTGCAAGAATTTCTCTCTCTTTTGAGGTTACACATTTTATTGTTACCCTTCCATCATGTTTAGAATGAACACCACAAACTTTAACATTAAGCTCTGATGGATTTATTTTAGTTTTTAAATCATTTTTAGTTGCTTCACTTAATTGCTTATTTTTAGGTTTTAGCGTTATTGGAATATTTGGATTGTTTTTCATCTTTAATTTCGCGGCGTACGTTTCGCTTTGAATTTCATTATTTTTGATGGTTTTTACCAATTCAGCACCTAATTCGTTACCATTTTTAGTCAAATTATCAGACAAGTCTATTATTTTTTGCTCAAACGAAGCCAATTTTTTTTCATATTTTTCTTGTACTGCCATAAGAGAGGTGACTCTGTCAGAATACTTAGATTCAATTGCTTTTAGTAAAGATTTAATTTCACTTTCATTAATTTTTAGTGATTCCTTGAATTCGCTTTTGTATTCTTTTAAAATGTTCGTATTTTTAGTTACACTTTCTTGCATTTCTCTTAAAGCAAAGTCAACATTATGTATGTATTGCACACAGTCTTCACATATAAAATGTATCATTTTATTATTTAAAATAT
>NC_051847.1:75683056-75692825 GCF_002237135.1 Teleopsis dalmanni | reverse complement strand
GTTCGCATAACTACATCTTTTTTTAATGCAAGTAGCTCATTTTGCTTGAGGTTTACTGCCAAGTCATCACCAACCCAATGGTGTCCCAAGGCAGTCTTCCTCCTATTTGCCAGTGCTGGACACTGGCACAAAATATGCACCGCTGTTTCCTTTTCTTCTAGACATAGTCTGCAAGTGTACTCCTCAGCAAGAGTTATCTTTTTGAGGTGATACTTGAAGTTGCCATGTCCAATAATTAGTGAGGTCAGTCAGCTTAGAGTGCTCCGCGAATAGCTAAGCACTTTTTTCGCTTCTCTGGCCTGCGGTTTCGGCAACATGAGTTTGGTCTGTCTACAAGTGCTCAACTCTCTCCATCTATTAAGATGAAGTGACGTAATCCACTTATAGACATAGGCTGCCGTCATCTTGATTGGTAAATGAAGTAATAATAACAATTTATAATCAGTTTAATAAAATTAAATCAATCACAGGGTTAGGCGATTGAAGTGTTACCTATTCTGAAGCTACCATATCCTTTTTGCGTGAAATTATTTTTATTGATTCAAATTACAAAAATATGTGGAAATAATCAAAATTTCAGAATCCAATATAGCTCGATATGGTTACTTTTTGCCGTCACTACGCTCTTCAAACTGTTAAAAAAAGACTTAGATGTACCTGAACAATGGTTTTCTTTAGCACATCCATACTGTCATATTTTTTTAGTCCTAGTCCCCACCTTCCTCTCCAAAATGGTCCAGATGGAATAGTCCATCAGATTTGCATCTGGCGAATTCGAAAGCTATTGTGTTGACGAAATGTAGTGTGGAACATAATTTTTTAACCATTCATGATTCACACGAGCTTTATGAGATCGAGACCGGTGCTGAGTCTTGTTGGAACAACCATGGCCTGCGACTGAAATGCTTGCGTACCCACGGCTCTAAAACAATTTTCAAAATATTTTCCCGATAATAAGTCTCATCGATTTCGACACCAGGTTTCATAAAATGATTGTAAAGCTACCATCGACGATCACAGCTGCCCATACCTATACTTGAGATGGAAAATCAGTAAATTACTTCGGGGGGTTATTCGTTGTCTCAATGATCGTTTTCAGCAGTCAGAGTTTATGAACTGCTTAATGCGGACATTTTTCTCATCAGAAAACACAATGCTCGTTCAAGCGTAAGAAGTCATTTGCTCTTTCGAGTCTAACTTTTTGTTGCTTTTGTATAAGATCTTAGCTCTTTGAAAATTGTAAGGCTCTACATTGAACTTTACCACCATTTTGGAATATGCGTCGGATGCTTCGCTGGGCTATTTTCAGTTCTTTGGCTATTTGATTACCACTACGATGTGGATTTCGTGTAAACAGAGCCTTTACTTTCGGAATCATTTCAGGTGATGTTGCTAAATTTATCCACCACCGTTGCGTTTAGCGATGCTGCCTGTACTATTATAATGATTTATGGTACGATTTCCAAAGTGAATATTTTGGGATGTTTAGGCTGGTTGTGATTTTCCCGCCAAATATTTATCAAATCCGGTTAATCACAAGTTTGCAACGATGGCTTTTACACATGATAATTATTTTTTTAAAATAGGGTATCAAAGTAAGATATGAACGAAATTATGTAAGAATACCCGTACTAGTGATAAATAGAGACTTACTGGGTCTGGTGTGAAATGGTTTTTGAGGAACTTTCAAAACTTAAGATCTAATGTTAACTAAAGTTCCGGAAACGCTATCAATTAAAATCGCATTCATAAAAGAGTCACAGCTTTGTAAATATTTTGTAGAGATCACAATACCAAGTTTATGGGTCAAGACATTTAGTAATTAAGCTTAACTGTGGGGCACTGCAGACTGTAGTACTGTTTCAAAAAAATGAACATTTGAACACAAATGCACCTACTAGTGCTTTGGCTTTCCACGAGGTCTTTTTGATATGTGTATTCTTAAATCAAGAGAAGACCAATATAATAAGTGTATTGCAATTTAGATATATTAGAATGCAGAACAGTTAGCTTCTAACTGAAAATCTTTTTTTTTCGCGATTCTATGTTATGGAGAAGCGTACAAATACTCTTAATAAAAGAATTGACCGGGTAAAATTTATATGCAGTTACAATACTGCCTGAAAATCGCAAAAGTCAATGTAATATGACTTATTTTTATAGATACATAATATTTTTAATTCAATTGCCTATTAACAAAACAAATGAAATGAACTTGATTCAGTTTTAAAGCAGATATACAAACTGAAACGAATTGCTCAGTATAAACCTGAAAGATTAGAAAATATTACTGGATGGGTCCAGCTCTTAGGTTAATGCTACAGTCAGAAAAATATGCTTTAACCACATACTAGTTAAAATAACCTGATCATTTTGTTTGAGAAGTTTTAGCTTATTTGGTAAAGAAGGTATAAATGCCAACATGTGATATGGTTGATCCAACCATACCCCATATTTTAACCTGAGATTTAGTTCAAGTCTAGTTAAATCAACCAAATTATTTTTCTGAGTTTATCAGATGGACTACAAATTCTAACCATTTATATTTAATTGTTTTTCAGTTTAATTGAAAAAGGATTATTATGTTAATAAACACATTTAAAATAAAACCATTTACATCTTCCTACATCTAAGATATCAATCATATATCAAACATTTCGCCGCAGTATCCTAGCGCATAAAAATTGTCAACCTACCGCAGTTTTTGATGTTGTGTGTCCTGAATTACAAATTTTATGGGATATTCCAAGTGGATAAAGACCACATCGATCGTTAAGTCTTAATTTGTGACTTTCAATATCCGGCATCAATGAATTCATTTATGTACTTTCAATAAATTTGTTATGCTCATAAGTTTTTGTGATTGTGTGCTTGTAAGTATCTGTAAGTAAGTATCTGTAAGTAAGTATCTGTATCTGTATCTGTATCTGTATCTGTATCTGTATCTGTATCTGTTATCTGTGCTCCTACAACTTTAACGAAACAATTTTACTTAAAGCAACAAATTAATTGGCGGCAATTTTCATGTAAAAACGTGCATTTATGAGTTTTGAGCATTTACAGTTGTGGCAGTTAATTATGAATTCATTTAATGAATTTCCATTTTAGTACTTGCAGAGGACTGTATAGTTCGGAACCCAACTATCGAAATTTTTTTTGAAATTATATTAAAAATTAATTTGTCAATTCAAAAGTAAATTACATTTTAATATGAGAAACAAAAAGTAATAATATTTTTATTATGACAATTGATTTTAATTATGCTTGAATTTATGTCTGTTGCATCCTAATTAATTTTTACTTGTAGGTGGTAAGATAGTCAAAAATATTTCCTATTTAGTGTCTACGAAGTGTAGAAATGAATTTTTCCCATGTTATTGTACCCTTCAGATACGTGATGTAAAATCGGTGTATTAAGTTTGTTTACATGTTTGTGAGTGAAGGAAATAATAGATACTTAATAATATAGGTTTTCATCAACTCAACAAAATATAAATCGATATAGCAAAATAAATGTATCTGCCACTCCAGCTATGAGCTTGATTCTATAAATAAGGTTATAGTTGTTTTAGATATGAACGCAATGTATCGGTTCAAATGTAAACACAGACTCGTTGGCAGATACTTTTCCAACTCCGCTAACTTTTTATTATCCCCAACGCGAAGATACTTTACCAGGCCTTATAATCTTCCCCCTAGTTCATTCAATTCAATTTCTTATCGATCTACTTAATGATAAGAAGTAGAAGCCTCCACAATAATTGGTTGTTTATCTGAATGACATCGTCCGAATTTTACCTGTATTCCCGTGCTACAATCGTGGGTGTAACAACCGCTGACATAGAGTTTACTTTTAGTCAGTAATTAGTACCTACCTACCATTCTTCTTTTCTCCTATCACTTATTTCCAAATTGGGTTTAGATATATTTATTGTCTAAATAATAAGCCGACCGTTTTCTAATGTCTACCGTTTTCGTAGATAAGTGGAACGGTCTTAAGAGGTCAATAGCTGATATTTGTCCATTTGATAATGGACAAATAAATGACTTAGATAATGCTTTATTAGATAAAATTCTTATATGTGATATATAAACCTAGATAAAACCTTTTAGACTTATATTATATACCACTATTAAAAACTGAAAACTATAATAAGCTTACATTCACAAGGCCATTAAAACGAGTACTGTCCAGCGGACTGGTTACATTCAATGGTTTTAAGAGATATTGGTTTATGAAAGTATCCGTCAACTAGAGATTTCACTGTATTTCGGATCCAATAATAATACGGATAGTACGGATCCAAGTTCTTTAGGGAAACTCAATCAATTTTTAGAGAAAATTCAATTTTTTGTAAAATAATGTGTTGTGATTTATATTTTTTTTTATACAAGGTTAGTTTATGTTTCTAATCAAAACCGTTTGTATATTATTATCCTAAGAATTTTTGTGCATAGTGTCCTCAATTGTCGGATGAACCATCGTATATATTATCTTGTGTTTTTACAATACGTGTGTGGCCCTTATTTTTAAATATTTGATTTAAAAATATTAAAAACATTAAGTTATACTACTAAGTACTTATTAATTATGTACAATTAAATATGAAACTAATCCAGCCCTTAGACCTCTGCAGTTTCTTTTTGAGAGAGGTTTCACACTCTTTCTTAAGTTATTTTCATACTGCATTTTTTTTCTGTTCAATTATATTTTTTGATACTTAAAACCAAAAATAGTGCTAAAAAAGTAAACGGGGAAATCCTTAAATCAATTAAAAGGTATGTGTAGAATAGTAATCATTAAACACGGTGCTCACATAGATACTATAAAATATCTCAAAAGTGACACAAATAGACCAAAAGAACCTGCAGACCTAATTAGCTAATTACTCTCTAACGAATAAGTCGGATGAAATATTACAATGAAATATCAAGCAAACTGGGATTATTGGAAATTTTCAATTTGAAGTACCTAGGTATATCAAAAAGTGATAATGAAAACAACATAAAATTGATAAAACTTGACATATTAAAATGCGACGTTAACATGGCTCTCCATATAGTTCAAAATTTTGAGAAAAAAAATATTGTAGGGATATCATAAAAAGAATATACTGACATCGCCTTTTTTATACTGAACATTAGTAACTATTAAAAATTCATTTCTATTCATTTTCTATTCTATTCTATTCATTCTATTCTATTCTAATTCTATTCATGAATTCAATTGTGTTTGATCAGAATCATAGCGAAAAATTTATTCGGGTTAAATGCTGTTTCGACTCTAATCAAGTTTCTCAGTTAGTCATATTCTGATAATCCTACTATTGTTTCCGGGGGCTTCATCGCCACTTCTGACAATGTTTCTACCTGCAATATAACCCCACGTAATTACTGGCGTTTAGCGAATAGATTTCTACCCTCTAGATAATATAGTACAAAAATTTAATTAACTGCAAAAGCACTGTCAAAAAAAACTTTGCACTATTCTAGCTACGGTACTGAGTTTAATAAAACTTTATAACTTTGTGTGATGCAAACCTTAGTACTGATAATAAACATACTAATTATTAGTCTTATTATTAGTTGTGAGCGACTTATTATATTGTGAGCAAATATCTAATAAAAGATATTATAGTGGAAAAATATTCTGGAGGAATAATTACGCTTCTATTTATCCAAATGTCAAGAAAATATGATAGTCCTTCAGTAAATAACTGTAGACATATGTGACTGACCGTAAATTGATTTACTTTAGGGTCTTGAAGGTTGTTTTTAAGGCCTTGTTAAGTTTGTAATGCACTTCGTATCTCGAATATATGAAGTAAATTAGAATTGTTTTGTATCTCACAGAACAAGTAATGTCCTACCTGCATTTAGTATTATTATTGTATATATTCGTCTAAATTAAGTATTACTTTAATGTACCACTAAAATTTTTAATTAAATTTTTTTTAATGACCTATCTTGATTTTGATCTTACGTCAATAAGAAGCAATGGTCCAACAATGGATTCAGTGGCACAGATAATAATTATTCGATCCCTAATAAAGTAGTAGTTTTTTAGTATTAAAAAGCCAGTTTATTTTTATTTTGATTTTATTGAAATTTATTTCAGCTTTACGTTAATAATTAAAATTAATAGCCTTTTTACTACGAGTTCCTTATTATTCATTTTTAGATTATATGTTCATAGTTCATTATTATCCAAATATCTAATTACCACATATGTAGGGGTTTTTTTTCATTTTAAGGTAAATAAATATTTGACATTGTTATTACAATTTAAAAAAAATTAATAGCCAATAAAATTATGATACAGTCTTATTGAAGTAAGTTCAGTTGTTAAAGGCTTCAAAGAAATTTCTACTAATAATTCATCTTCACTGAACTTTATAAAAAGGTATTAATTGGCATTTAACTTGAGACGTCATAAGCCATTAACACCTTTTTCAGAACAGTTAGCACTACTAACTTAATTGGTCGAAATGTTTGACAAAGAAACGAATTTCGAATACACAGATTTGTTCGCGGCCTATTGCGATATTTCAGTCTACAAACAACTACCTAATATCTAAGGGCCTCGACTACCATTGTTTGCACTAAACGCAGCGATTAGCACCTCTTCCCATCATTTCGACATGGCTTATTTTGCCTTTGTGAGGTTCATGCCAGCTGACAATCAAATACGAAATTACCAACTCTCCAGTGACGTGCAAATAGAGGCGCCTGAACTGCACACGCCAGCCTATGTGCAACTCTGTACAAATATTTATGCGCCACTAAGCGCCACAAATCCAATGGTCGCTTCAGCGAGTGAGTGAGCCGTAGTTATGGTACTTCTCTTCAAGATTTCGTAAATTTGTTGTGTCAATAAGTTTTCTTGTTAAATGTAATTTTAATCCAAAAAATAAACTGAACTTCTAATGAAATTGTTCTCTTCATAAGCCACAGCTACACATCAAACTACTAACACAAATCAAACACTCCAACCGAATTTCACATACAAATTCCGACGAGTTTCTTTCGTTGATGTGAGCGCATTACAGTTTATGTTTGTTTAGGCTGAAGTTAAACTCGGTTCTGAAAAAAAGTTAAAGATTTTCTTTCGAAATTGTCTTCAATTAAAGAATCTATTCGCCACGGTTTATGGGTACGTGTGATTCACGTTGAAACGCTTAAGTGTGCAGTTGCCACTTGGCATGCAATTTCGAGTACGTTTTCTGTAGAAGATGCACTTGTTTCGTGATCATGTCGAGGTTGTTCTTTGAGAAAACAGAGTAGATGGCGCTGAGAAACGTTTCAATTTAAAGTCATTTTCCAAAGAAGTGACGTGCAAGTGCAATGTAAATTAATGAATTGCTATTTTCTGATACATGTATGACAATCGAAATCATTTATTTCAATGGAAAATGAAATTTAAAAATAATTGAATTAAAATATCGGTAGATATTGACTTTTACATATATACCTATATAATTATTTTTTTACATTCTAAAATATAGTGCAGAATATACTAATTTACCTTGAGCAATTACGTTCTCTTATAGTACCACCGCTTCAATAGAGATTTGCTTGAGTTTAACTTAAAAGACTATTAATCACGTGATTCTTCTTACACGGTATATGTTCGACCAAAATAGTACATCTATTGCTAATAGATTATCATTAGACTTTACAAATGTCTGGTTAAAACTATTTCGAAGGACCTTACTTAAGTCGAAATTGTACCACTTTTGCCAATAGATTATTATTAGACTTTGACAATCCCAGGCTAAAACTATTTCGAAGGAATTTATATCACTTATTTAAGTAAACCAAGCTTAGTATAAGTCAAAATTATATTCCTTTAGCTGATTATCATTAAAATTTGACTATAATAATAATCATTATACATTACCCGTCTAACATTCTCAAGCTGAAACTAAGTCAAAGAAATTACATAGTTTCTGTTAAAGAGGTTTTTTCGAACAGTAGTGAAATACAACAACAAAAATTTATTTTTTATATTATTTTAATTGAATTTTTGGCTGACCATACAGCTGTTTCGAGTATTGCCAAATACCCATCATCAGTGGTCTTGGAAATAATTCTTGTATTTAATTATTCGTAAATAATTATTTTTTGAGACTCCAAGTACCAGGAATCGAACTCGGGTCCTGCCAAATGTGAATGTGTGAAGTTTCTCTTATATACTAATTCTATGTAAATAGGCTCAGCTTAGTATAAGTGAATATAAAAGAAGCATGTTCATGAGCTTCAACAACTTTGTGATATCATTGAGTCTTAATTCTCTTTTTTAATTTTTTAAGGGTTTTTGAATAATTTGGAACTTGCAGAACACAAATCTGTAACCCGTCTTTCTTATATAAAATTGAGATTTTAAGGTTAATTAAAAAAATTCTTTAATTCAAAAAATACAAATTTCGTGTCTTCAGTGAATCGGGACCATTTTCTTCAAATGGTCCAAATTTGTCCTGCTCTAAATTTTAACTCCATTCTTGTGATTAGACTCTAGATAATCGTCAAGCTATAGAGCTAGTAAGTGCGTTCAACTATTTTGCGTTCCCAACCAAATTGAACTAAGTTTGTTGGTAGATTATCTATTAAGTCATCATGGCCCGCGTTAACATCATAATAAGTTAAGAAAGAAAATCATTTCTAGTTGTAAGTGAATGAGATCTTTGATTGCACGGTTTTGATCTGGCCATGAGGAGACTGTTAGGTCGACAGTTCCAATCTTTATCCAAAGTTAAGATATCCTGAATAGCTAACGTTCTGGCCTTAATTCGAAAAATTGAGTGCCTCTTGTTCAATTAGGGTCGATAAGTAACATAAAAGATCAATCATGATCGTAGTGTTTTGCTCTCCGAAAGTTAGTACTCAATTGATTTCGTATTATTTTCTATTCTATTTTTGGAAACGCTGTTTTCCACTGCATAACTTTTAGAAATATATGAAAAATCCCTTCTTTTGATTGTTTAAAAAATAAATTTTTGGACGCAATTTGTATTTGCCAAATTAAAAAGTCTTTTCTTGATCCTTTAAACTGCATTTTTAGAACTATTTCCAATTCTCAAGATAGTGAGTTTAAAAATTCTTTACTTTTTTCGTTGATTAGACTAACAATCACGTGGCACTTCCTCTTGTAGTTGTCAAACTTTAACATTCAATATATCATACATATCATACAATATATCTAAAATAAATTATATATATTTATTGATTAGACTACAAATCAGATGGGATGTCTATTTGTAGTTGATGGTTTTCACATTCATATATCAAGTTTTGAAGCAGAATATCTCGAAACACTACGTTAAATAAATTTATAGCATAGTGGATAAAAGGTGTTTAAAAGGGCTGACTTTTCAAAATCCACTGTTAAATAGACCAGTCTAGGAAGTCGGTAGGAAGGCTATATTTTGTATTAAATACAATAAAAAATTATAGACTTTTTGAAGTTCCACAACTAAAGACTAAGCATTTTACCAAATCAAATCAACTTTTACGTGGCCTATTCTTTGTTGCTAATTATTGAGATTTAATATTCGTAGTGTATCAAATAAAGTGCAATCATTTAAAAATCATAAACAATACCGCAACAGTTTTATTGAGCTTGTTATCCGCGTCAATAAATCAGTTCTAGGCTATATTCGTAAAGCGGAAACAAGTTGCATTCTAATTAGTCTTTTCAACTGTTTTGAAAGCAATTAGAGTAATAAAAATGAAAAATTCAAATACATTTTAGTTTGTGCTTAAATTTATT
>NC_051847.1:75639219-75682956 GCF_002237135.1 Teleopsis dalmanni | reverse complement strand
ATATATACTTTTCCTATAGATATTTATGAAAATTATTATAGTTTTTAATTTTATTTATAAATTAAAAATTAATTTTAATTAATTTTAATTTAAATTTTAGTTTTAGTTTTAAGTGAAACCTATTTTGTATTATTTAAGACGTTTAGCTACAAGAGTTATGTATATACATAAACATATACATATATATTAATTATATATATTGTTTTAGCTTTTTAGCTTTTAAATTTATTTATGAAAAAAAAACTGATATGAAATATTAAAAAATAAAAATTTAATTAAAAATCAAAAATAAAGTGTTTCATGCAAATGCAAATAATATATAAATTATTGTTTTTAATTTCTTGTTTTTACAAATGGAGTTTCCTCTTGTTTAGGTTTTTACGGGCTCTCTCTCTCTTTATAATGGAATTGTCTAGGTAAGAATTGACATTGAATAGCAATACGCTTTGATTTGACGTTTAAAAAATGCTTAATTTATTTATATACTATGATATATACATTACAAATTTAAAAAAAAATCCCGTAATCATGTTTTGAAGAAGATATGGTATATTGGTGTTATAGGTTATGTTAGACCTAACCTACTACTTTAAGAACAACGCTGTTATATAGAGTGTTACGGGCACATCATAAGCAAGGTTGCCACATATGGTACTTTAGTACCAAAATTGGTACTTTTTTTTTCGTTTGATACTCATGTTTAAAAAATGGTACATTTTTGACGACCCTACTTTATTATGGATATTTCCAATTAATTTTTTTTATAAATGCAACTTTGCACTATTTTATATTTTATTCATTTATAACACTATGAAAAACACAGAACGAAAAAATAAAAAGGTCGGAAAAAAATTTTGGACCTTTTTTTACAGAAATGGTACCTTTTTAAACCAATTTTGGTACAGGAAAAAGGTGTGCAACAGTAATAGAGTTGAGAGAAAAAACAATATGTCAGATCAAATTCCGTCATGAAAGCCGGGGCTATCTGTACCTCGTCACTTGCCGTGTCCGTGACCACGGTTGCCACTTGTGTTACTTTAGTACCAAAATTGGGTAGTTTTTTTCCCGTTGTCTCTAGTACTCGTTCTTAGAAAATGGTACTTTTTCGAAGCGCCAACTTTATTATATTGTACAGGTTTTTCCATGTCTAAATAGCATATATAAATGCTGAGTTTACAATTAAGGCTTCCATAGTCTTAAGGTCTATAAATACAGTAATTAAAAATAATAAAAAGGTCCTTTAGGAAACATGGATAAGAAATTGAATTTAATTATAAGTATATTAACAGATATATCATATAGTCACATCACTGCATAGGTTTCTGTGTAAAGGAAAATCATCAGCCGATAATAGTGGTAATATATGGGATGCTGCAACGCTATTTTTAGAGATAGCGGTGGCAGTGACCAGAAGTAAATAAAAATTTATATACGTATATGTATAATTAAAACTAATATAATTTTAGGTGTTGATTTAGTACAAATATTGCGGGTGCAAAAGATAAAAGAAAATTTCGATCAGAATGGATTTTAAGAACTTAAATAATATTATGTTATGCAAGGAACTATTTCATAAAAAGATAAGCACTATGTATGGTCAGCAAAAGATAGTCCGATTATTTAAATAATAAAATGGTTATAGATAAAAAGACTTGTACTGTTTTATGTCTTCTGTACATTTTACGTATATTGGATTGTCTTATTTAAAGATAATAGAGAAAAATTTGATCTTCTTTTATGGAAATGGTACCTTCATGAACCAATTATGGTACAGAAAAAAATTGTCAAGTGGCAACCGTGCGTGCCCATGTCACTTTAAATAACATGGCCCTTATTTGCATAAACTTCAAAAAGATATATCGGTGTTTTAATTGACAGAAGTTAATATATGTTGAATGTTGAGATACCAGTCATAATAGACAAACGCACTATCCAAATAAGAACTTTCTAAACAAGGATAATAAAAAACAGCTAAGGATGTTTTTTCTGTCAATATATAGCCAGTGTTAAAAGTAGACCACCAGCGAATTAACGACGTCGTAAATATTACATATGAATTATTTATATTAAACCCAAATTCAACATTTATGATTAGAACATGACTTGTTTATATCAAGATTTGAATTAAACAGTGTGAGAATTATATATTTGTTTGATATATTTTAGAATATATTTATATAGTTTTGTTTGGTATTTTATATCTACTATAGGTGGCAGGCATTGTAAGATATACTACGAGATGTGGAGTACGTTAAAATTATTGGTTATATAGATATTTGATTTATTAAATTCACCCACATTTTATTATTTCTTATTATTAAAATTATTGTCCTGAAATTGCCCAAAAGTCGGTACTGCGGGCAAAAGAGTCCTATTGTACCGAAATTCATCCACATAGTTTTTATCAATTATTTTAAACAGATATTTTAAGGGGTGCAGGGGATATAATACCATGTGCAATACTTTGGTTACACCTATTGGTATACATCATGTTGTACTTAATTTTAGCATAATAGCAAGTTTATTTTAGCGTAAAAATATTTTATTTTTAATTTATAAAAAACTTATATTAAAATAAGTATTGATAAATTTTTTCTATCTCATGCTTTAAATTTTTGATAGGAATTATTATGTATTTATTGTAAAACTCTGTTTATATAAAAAGAACCTATCGCAATCCTGTTTCAAGGTCCGAATTACTTTTAGAGAATATAAGTGGTGAGTTACGAATAAATGATAATTTAAAATCATCATATGAATAAATTTTATTTATCTCTATGATTAAAAATTATAAACTTATCACAAAACGGATTAATCACGCATTCAAATAGAATACAACTTGACTGTTTTTTCTCAAATTATTTCGACTACCTTCGACAGTCATCTTGGGAGTTTCCCATAATTAACATTTGAATTCAAGACAAATGTCGCAAATAGTCGATGAATATATCGAAACCTTGCAGTCAAGTTTTTTAAAATTATTCAGACCACAAAAATGTCTGTGACCATTTCCTTGTCCAATACTTTTTTTAATACTTCGTTAATAATACTAGACCCTGTTTTTTTAATAATTTTCTTTCTTTCTTAAGTTTTCTAAGCAGTAGCACTTCAATAAATAATATATGATACCCTAGAAATTCAGTTAAACACATAACACCTGGTTATTTTATTCAATTTGTCTCTGGTTGTGGAGCTCCAGGTTTTTTTGACCAAGACTGTATTTAATCGAAATTGTATGTATTATTTTTATTTGAGTATAGAATTATTAAAAAAATTAACTAAAATATAATCGATAAAAAATTGAGCCAAAATATATTTTCGATTATATGTTATTCAGACAGTAGGACTTAGACAGTAGGACTTACACTAACACACCGAATCTCTATTGCAATACCGTTACTGGAGAAATTATTTTTGGTTTCATGAATACAAGTTAAGGAGTGATATGTACCTAATACAATGCCCTTCACTTAAAGATTTAAGAATTTTTGTAGCTCGAAAATTTAAAAGTGATAGTTTAACGTAACCCTATCAGAATTCCTGAAATGATATTTAAAATATGTTTACTTAGTTGCATACAATTCTCCAACTATTTCAGGTTGAAAGTCCCTATAGTGATTTTGATTGTATTAGCTCTGTTAGATTATTCCGGTAAAGCTTTCACTGTTTCTATTCTTCTTTCTAACTTTGTGTGTAGCTTCAAATAACTACAATATCAACAACAGATCTATCTAATAGTAGTTAGAACAAGAAGAAAGTTGTTGTTATAATTGTAAGGGACTATTACATTATCCACATTATCTATTTCCATTATCTAAAATGTAGCACTTAGAATGCTATATTTTTGTTTATAATACATTTGATTTCAAAGAGAATTATGCTTTTACTAGATAAATCTATTCGATTTCTAAGTGAATTATGTTTCTACTAGATTAATCTAGTTAGAAACATATGTAAATCTGAAAAAATAATTTCCCCAATCAAAACTTCATAAATTATTCCATCTTATTTTTAAATATCTGAAAAGTGTTTCACATATTGTTCATAATATAAATCATTTCCTTAGTTCTGCTTAAGACTGATTTATTAACAGAAAGTCTCAGAAGTGCTAATTTAATTTCACAGAGAATTATTGCTGGCCACACTCGTCGGTGTACTTTGGATTTTGGCACATCAAATCAGCCATTAAAAGGAGCTAATTAAAAAGAACTCAAATAGTTTTAGCAAAGCTAAATAGCATTTCAGTAACTAGAGAAGAGTGGCGGTTGTCGGATAGTGGAGAGCGGAGACAAGGAGAATCTATGTGTCAACTACGTCACTGTAAAATCTAATTTGCACAGACTGCCATAATGCCACGATGCCATGATGACGCCGTTGAAAGCTAAAAATTTGCGGCTAAATTGATCAAAACGATTCACATTAAATGATGAAAAAGTTGCTAATTGCATTTTGCCGAGTATTCAGCCGTGCCGGGTGTTAGGTGCTTGGTACTCTTGAACAAATACAAATTAGGGAAAATACATAATTGCCAAAGAAAAATTCTGCAGTAACGTAGGAGTTTATATTGTAAATAAATCACTCGACACAATTTGATTTTGAATTTTTTTATTTTACTTTTATTTTTATTTTTTATATTTTTTTAAGTTTACTCGTCAAATTCGTAAAAATGGATTCTGGCCAAATGAACTCATTAGAGGAGTAGTGGCAGTGGTATTAGGAGATGTGCGTGTCTGTGGTAATTAGTCTCAAATCACACAAAACAAAAAAAGCTATATATATATATGTAGAGAAATATATATATTTATATATAAATATGAAAATAAATATTTAAAAAAAATTGCACAAAAAGTGTTAATAAATTAAATTTTTTGTCTATAGTATAAAATACTTCTATTGAAGTCATGGACTCTTTTACTAATGAACAATGACGAGTAAGCTGGACTCGAACGTTTGTTATAGAGGAATATCTTTAAAAAAAATAAATAACTATTTATAGAATTATATCTATTATATTAATTTTTTATTAGATTTCATAATTGATTTAAAAGAATTTTAACACTTTCAATATTTATTACGACATATATAAGTTTTATCTACTAAAAATATAAATGATGTAATGATATATGTATTTCAGGTACATAGTTTCTAATATCACTATTAATTCAATATCAAAATTTTATTATCGTATCATATTGTACAAGATTTACAATTTTATATATTTTAAACTAAGTGTGAAGAGGGATATATAAGTTATACTGCATAATGACTGAAATAACGAAGATTCAGGGCTGTGCTGCAAAATTCGACACCCATGGGTAACTAAATATTTTTCATCTAGTTTTCCCTTTTTGATCTCACACAAATTTTTAAATTCCATAAATACCTAAATGTATAGAAAGTAATACAGTCTAGCGTAGTGTCAATTTGATAGAACGGTTCTATGAAAATTACATAACTCTACTCGACGTCATAATTGACAGCATATGTTGGCGTCACAGGAGCTTTTAAGACGACCCCTTTGGACGCCCTGGTGTAACGTGATGCTACACCTGTTACCCATTGATCTTCATATACTTGATGATTACATGATTATGATCACACGAGTGTAAATTGATTTTTTTTGTGGTTAAGAAATGGAAAATAGAAAATAGGAAATATATAATACGTCCAGTTTTCTCACCCACCTGACATAGCTGTCATCACTTAGAACTAAGAACATAGCCAAATTTATAGACTAGGCAAATTATTTCACTTTTAATTAAATGGTAAACTTGTGTTTTTTTTTACATTATGTGGGTGCCGACTACTTTAATCTTTATACCTATATTGGTGATCAACCAGACTAGCCAGATCAGCTTTTAAATTATCATTTTATCGAACCTGACCTGATAGTACTGTTATTTACAAGTTGTTTATGAACCGAAGCAATTAAATTTTAAATAAAGAATACAAAAGAAAAAGTCTCACTTATTAATAATTTTGGCAGATAGTGAACATTGTCTCAATAATTAATCTCAATGTATTAAAATTATCCATTTCTTGGTTCAGATTTAGCATTACAGTTCCAGATCAAGCGAAATATTTATTTAAGGTTTGTTATTTCCCAATGAAAATCGTTAAATAAGCGCTAAGAGTGTCTTGACATAGTAAAAATCAAGATATTGTTTCCAATCTTTGTTTGGAGTGGCAAGATGCCCGTACTTTCCGACTATAAGACTATAGTCTGATGAAGTCGTCAAGTCCATTCGTTATAGCCACATGGTTGCTAATGTTTTTTTTAGGATATATTCAAGATATAGATATGGAAGCACGGTGCCCTTAAAACATGTTATACTTTACATGAGTTTGCTGCGTTAGAAAATAGACGGACGTGCATTTTCTGTATTACATATTCGTATGACAAAGGTGATATGATTTGATGTCATTGGATTACTAAATTTTTTTGTGAAGTTGTGCAAGGGATCGTGTTTATGCTTTTAATTCTTAAATTTTTGACGCTTTAAAAACCAACATCCGTCTGGTTGGCAATAACTGACTACGCTGTAGGGCTTGATCTACATGTTCGAAAACATGGCTTTAGCTTAACAAAAGTTGTTACAGTTAATATTGATGATTTGAGGAATGAATTGATAAAGACTTAAGTAAAAATTTAATTGTTTTTACAACTATACTCGTAATATTATTAACGTTTTGGAAAGATTCTTAATACTTCCTGAAAATTAAAGTTTAAATAAATTCTGGACAAATAGAGCTAAGTTATATCCCTCTGAAAGATTAGGCTTAAATTTTAATTCTTTTTAAAAAAACTTATCAACCTATACCTAATTGAATATGCTGAATATGCTGAACCTATCATTGAACAGAATATGCTGTCTCTGAATTCTTAAAGGTGCATGAAATGTATAAAGTGGAACCGCTTTCGATTACTTTGATATGATTTTAAATGTATTTTATAAGTATTTTAGCACGGCTAATTAGTGCAAATGCCTAAGTGACACATGATATGTATTAAAAATAAATAAAATCTTAAATTTTGATATTTATTTTAAAATTCTTATTTGCATTCTCATTAAATCGTATTCTGTTTTGTGGGTCACGTTCTGAAGAGACCCTTTAATAGCGGCACGTCATTGAACATTTTTAAATAATTCCGCTGCAATCAAGTGAAGGAGTATGGAGCGGAGCGTTAGAGTTGCGATCGCTTTTCTTTTGTCGCCCGCAATTAAATGCCAGCAATTCGAAATCAAAAGAGCAGCAACATTTTCGAAATTCTCGAAAGTGACTGCAATGCGTGGTGTGATTTATGAGCACTATTGCTCCTTTTTCGCGCTGGCGTGTTTTAATAAATCGCTTTAAGTGTTGCGCTGACGAAGATGATCACGGCGCACATAAATTATTTAAAAGTTGCGGTATCGAGCGCCATATGTTCGGGTTGCGGTACAACACAAGTACTTCAGGACTGCCGGATTTATGCGGTATCGTATAGCAAAGACTATTAGGTACTGGGGTGCTACGGTGCTACGGTGCTGCGGTGCTGGGGTGTTGGCGCACATCAAAACGTTCTTGCTAGCACATTTTTAATGATTCAAAGGCCTCGCAGTTCAGCTGACAGTTGCTTTGATTTTAATGCAATTGATAAGCAGCGAAGGGCTGCAACGGGGGAGCCGTCAAAATTTTAATTGCGGTTATATTGCGTACATTATATTTTAATGGGTGCATGGGTGGCAGTTTAACAATTTTGTAGTATTAATTGCGGTGGTATTTTAATAGTTTTTATGCACGTCCCAATTTGCATGTGTTGCAGTTATCATTATGTGTAATAAATTTAAGCACAAACTAAAATGTATTTGAATTTTTCATTTTTATTACTCTAATTGCTTTCAAAACAGTTGAAAAGACTAATTAGAATGCAACTTGTTTCCGCTTTACGAATATAGCCTAGAACTGATTTATTGACGCGGATAACAAGCTCAATAAAACTGTTGCGGTATTGTTTATGATTTTTAAATGATTGCACTTTATTTGATACACTACGAATATTAAATCTCAATAATTAGCAACAAAGAATAGGCCACGTAAAAGTTGATTTGATTTGGTAAAATGCTTAGTCTTTAGTTGTGGAACTTCAAAAAGTCTATAATTTTTTATTGTATTTAATACAAAATATAGCCTTCCTACCGACTTCCTAGACTGGTCTATTTAACAGTGGATTTTGAAAAGTCAGCCCTTTTAAACACCTTTTATCCACTATGCTATAAATTTATTTAACGTAGTGTTTCGAGATATTCTGCTTCAAAACTTGATATATGAATGTGAAAACCATCAACTACAAATAGACATCCCATCTGATTTGTAGTCTAATCAATAAATATATATAATTTATTTTAGATATATTGTATGATATGTATGATATATTGAATGTTAAAGTTTGACAACTACAAGAGGAAGTGCCACGTGATTGTTAGTCTAATCAACGAAAAAAGTAAAGAATTTTTAAACTCACTATCTTGAGAATTGGAAATAGTTCTAAAAATGCAGTTTAAAGGATCAAGAAAAGACTTTTTAATTTGGCAAATACAAATTGCGTCCAAAAATTTATTTTTTAAACAATCAAAAGAAGGGATTTTTCATATATTTCTAAAAGTTATGCAGTGGAAAACAGCGTTTCCAAAAATAGAATAGAAAATAATACGAAATCAATTGAGTACTAACTTTCGGAGAGCAAAACACTACGATCATGATTGATCTTTTATGTTACTTATCGACCCTAATTGAACAAGAGGCACTCAATTTTTCGAATTAAGGCCAGAACGTTAGCTATTCAGGATATCTTAACTTTGGATAAAGATTGGAACTGTCGACCTAACAGTCTCCTCATGGCCAGATCAAAACCGTGCAATCAAAGATCTCATTCACTTACAACTAGAAATGATTTTCTTTCTTAACTTATTATGATGTTAACGCGGGCCATGATGACTTAATAGATAATCTACCAACAAACTTAGTTCAATTTGGTTGGGAACGCAAAATAGTTGAACGCACTTACTAGCTCTATAGCTTGACGATTATCTAGAGTCTAATCACAAGAATGGAGTTAAAATTTAGAGCAGGACAAATTTGGACCATTTGAAGAAAATGGTCCCGATTCACTGAAGACACGAAATTTGTATTTTTTGAATTAAAGAATTTTTTTAATTAACCTTAAAATCTCAATTTTATATAAGAAAGACGGGTTACAGATTTGTGTTCTGCAAGTTCCAAATTATTCAAAAACCCTTAAAAAATTAAAAAAGAGAATTAAGACTCAATGATATCACAAAGTTGTTGAAGCTCATGAACATGCTTCTTTTATATTCACTTATACTAAGCTGAGCCTATTTACATAGAATTAGTATATAAGAGAAACTTCACACATTCACATTTGGCAGGACCCGAGTTCGATTCCTGGTACTTGGAGTCTCAAAAAATAATTATTTACGAATAATTAAATACAAGAATTATTTCCAAGACCACTGATGATGGGTATTTGGCAATACTCGAAACAGCTGTATGGTCAGCCAAAAATTCAATTAAAATAATATAAAAAATAAATTTTTGTTGTTGTATTTCACTACTGTTCGAAAAAACCTCTTTAACAGAAACTATGTAATTTCTTTGACTTAGTTTCAGCTTGAGAATGTTAGACGGGTAATGTATAATGATTATTATTATAGTCAAATTTTAATGATAATCAGCTAAAGGAATATAATTTTGACTTATACTAAGCTTGGTTTACTTAAATAAGTGATATAAATTCCTTCGAAATAGTTTTAGCCTGGGATTGTCAAAGTCTAATAATAATCTATTGGCAAAAGTGGTACAATTTCGACTTAAGTAAGGTCCTTCGAAATAGTTTTAACCAGACATTTGTAAAGTCTAATGATAATCTATTAGCAATAGATGTACTATTTTGGTCGAACATATACCGTGTAAGAAGAATCACGTGATTAATAGTCTTTTAAGTTAAACTCAAGCAAATCTCTATTGAAGCGGTGGTACTATAAGAGAACGTAATTGCTCAAGGTAAATTAGTATATTCTGCACTATATTTTAGAATGTAAAAAAATAATTATATAGGTATATATGTAAAAGTCAATATCTACCGATATTTTAATTCAATTATTTTTAAATTTCATTTTCCATTGAAATAAATGATTTCGATTGTCATACATGTATCAGAAAATAGCAATTCATTAATTTACATTGCACTTGCACGTCACTTCTTTGGAAAATGACTTTAAATTGAAACGTTTCTCAGCGCCATCTACTCTGTTTTCTCAAAGAACAACCTCGACATGATCACGAAACAAGTGCATCTTCTACAGAAAACGTACTCGAAATTGCATGCCAAGTGGCAACTGCACACTTAAGCGTTTCAACGTGAATCACACGTACCCATAAACCGTGGCGAATAGATTCTTTAATTGAAGACAATTTCGAAAGAAAATCTTTAACTTTTTTTCAGAACCGAGTTTAACTTCAGCCTAAACAAACATAAACTGTAATGCGCTCACATCAACGAAAGAAACTCGTCGGAATTTGTATGTGAAATTCGGTTGGAGTGTTTGATTTGTGTTAGTAGTTTGATGTGTAGCTGTGGCTTATGAAGAGAACAATTTCATTAGAAGTTCAGTTTATTTTTTGGATTAAAATTACATTTAACAAGAAAACTTATTGACACAACAAATTTACGAAATCTTGAAGAGAAGTACCATAACTACGGCTCACTCACTCGCTGAAGCGACCATTGGATTTGTGGCGCTTAGTGGCGCATAAATATTTGTACAGAGTTGCACATAGGCTGGCGTGTGCAGTTCAGGCGCCTCTATTTGCACGTCACTGGAGAGTTGGTAATTTCGTATTTGATTGTCAGCTGGCATGAACCTCACAAAGGCAAAATAAGCCATGTCGAAATGATGGGAAGAGGTGCTAATCGCTGCGTTTAGTGCAAACAATGGTAGTCGAGGCCCTTAGATATAAGGTAGTTGTTTGTAGACTGAAATATCGCAATAGGTCGCGAACAAATCTGTGTATTCGAGATTCGTTTCTTTGTCAAACATTTCGACCAATTAAGTTAGTAGTGCTAACTGTTCTGAAAAAGGTGTTAATGGCTTATGACGTCTCAAGTTAAATGCCAATTAATACCTTTTTATAAAGTTCAGTGAAGATGAATTATTAGTAGAAATTTCTTTGAAGACTTTAACAACTGAACTTACTTCAATAAGACTGTATCATAATTTTATTGGCTATTAATTTTTTTAAAATTGTAATAACAATGTCAAATATTTATTTAACTTAAAATGAAAAAAAACCCCTACATATGTGGTAATTAGATATTTGGATAATAATGAACTATGAACATATAATTTATAAATGAATAATAAGGAACTCGTAGTAAAAAGGCTATTAATTTTAATTATTAACGTAAAACTGAAATATATTTCAATAAAATCAAAATAAAAATAAACTGGCTTTTTAATACTAAAAAACTACTACTTTATTAGGGATCGAATAATTATTATCCGTGCCACTGAATCCATTATTGGACCATTGCTTCTTATTGACGTAAGATCAAAATCAAGATAGGTCATTAAAAAAATTTAATTAAAAATTTTAGTGGTATATTGAAGTAAAACTTAATTTAGACGAATATATACAATAATAATACTAAATGCAGGTAGCACCTTACTTGTCTGTGAGATGCAGAACAATTATAATTTACTTCATATATTTACTTCATATACCTATAAAAGCAAAATGGAATCTATTTCTAGCAATAAGTAGAGCAATACAATCATATGGTGCTCAAGTATGGGGTTATACTCTGTTCGAAGAGGTGGATAAACTACAATTATACTTCTTAAAGAAAATATTGAGAATGCCACAATTTACGCCAACATATATTTTAATGTTAGAGACTGGGGCGGAAGATGGACATTTATATACCTTAAAATTGCACCTCAATTACATTTTCAGAACCATGTATATATATGGTACCGAAAGATTACCCAATCAATTGACCAAAAAATTGTTAAATCTTAACCTTTCTTGGGTGCAGGTTCTAAATGAGCTGGGAAATGTTTACGGCATAAATTGGAATCAACAAACAGCATCGCGAAATCTTTGGAAGGCAAATAATGAACTGCTGTTGACATTTCTGAAAGCTGATTTGAGGGCAAAATATATAAGTAAATCTCAACAAACTAACCGAATATATAAAGACTTAACACCATCACTAGGAAAGGAATATATAGCTGACATAACACATATTAAAAATATCACCTGGATACTCAAAGCAAGAAGTAGCATGATACAGCTAAATGGAAACAGATTTGATATATATACGAGTAGATCTGCGCTCTGTAGTATGTGTAATTTAGATGAGACTGAAGATATTGTGCATTTTCTTGGTCGTTGTCCTATTCTACAAGAATTCCGATTGGCTTGCTTTGGTAAAGCTATTCTATCTTATGAAGGCATTATAAATGTTTTAAACGGTTCGGAGGTAGAATGGGTAAGAGTAGCAGAATATGTTAAAAATTGTATAGCATATCGGTATTATTTAATATCACAATATAATAATTAATATATAGTTTGTGGCTCTTCTATCATTTATAATGTGTTTATACTAGTGTATTGTTATACTCACTATTGCACAACTACTTTTAATACTACTATTACAATATGAGTCGACGGACGACATCATGTCACAGTCGCTATTTTAATTATATTTATTTTTATATTTATTTATATATTAATTTAGGATACATCATATTGTAAAAATGAAATTTAAAATGAAAATAAATATACATACATACATATTCGAGATACGAAGTGCATTACAACCTTCAAGACCCTAAAGTAAATCAATCTACAGCCACTCACATATGTCAGTAGGGTATGTTATTTACTGAAGCACTATCATATTTTCTCGACATTTGGATAAATAGAAGCGTAATTATTCCTCCAGAATTTTGTTTCCACTATAATATCTTTTATTAGATATTTGCTCACAATATAGACTAATAATAAGAATAATGATAAATATGTTTACTATCAGTACTAAGGTTTGCATCACACAAAGTTATAGTGACAACTTTCATTTCAAATTTGGCAATAGTTTTATTAAACTCAGTACCGTAGCTAGAATAGTGCAAAGTCTTTTTTGACAGTGCTTTTGCAGTTAATAAATTTTTTGAACTATATTATCTAGAGGGTAGAAATCTATTCGCTAAACGCCAGTAATTACGTGGGGTGCCACTTAGATTGTAGGTAGAAACATTGTCAGAAGTGGCGATGAAGCCCCCGGAAATAATAGTAGGATTATCAGAATATGACTAACTAAGAAACTTGATTAGAGTCGAAACAGCATTTAACCCGAAATAAATTTTTCGCTATGATTCTGATCAAACACAATTGAATTCATGAATAGAATTAGAATAGAATAGAATGAATAGAATAGAAAATGAATAGAATAGAATAGAAAATGAATAGAAATGAATTTTTAATCGTTACTAATGTTCAGTATAATAGAGTCGATGTCAGTATATTCTTTTAATGATATCCCTACCATTTTTTTTTTCAAAATTTTGAACTATATGGAGAGCCATGTTAATTTCGCATTTTAATATGTCAAGTTTTATCAATTTTATGTTGTTTTCATTATCACTATTTGATATAGGTACTTCAAATTGAAAATTTCCAATAATAGTTTGCTTGATATTTCATTGTAATATTTCATCCGACTTATTCGTTACAGAGTAATTAGTTAATTAGGTCTGAAAGGTCTGTAGATATTTTATACTATCTATGTGAGCACCGTGGCTAATGATTACTATTCTACATATGTCTTTTGTCAAGGCTTTCTGATTTCTTAATCGATTTAAGAATTTCCCCGTTTACTTTATTAGCACTATTTTTGGTTTTTAGTATCAAAAATGGAATTGAACATAAAAAAGTGTGGTATGAAAATAACTGCAGAAAAAGTGTGAACCCACTCTGAAAAAAAAAGGGAGGTCTGAAAGCCGGGTTAGTTTCATGTTTAATTGTACTTTATTAATAAATACTTAGTAGTATAATTTAATAATGTTTTTAATATTTTTAAATCAAATATTTAAAAAAGATGGCCACACACGCATTGTAAAAACACAAGTTAATATATACGATGGTTCATCCGACAATTGAGAACACTATGCACAAAAATTCTTAGAATAATAATATACAAACGGTTTTGATTAGAAACATGAACTAACCTTGTATAAAAAAAAATAAAATTCACAACACATTATATTACAAAAAATTGAATTTTCTCTAAAAATTGATTGAGTTTCCCTAAAGAACTTGGATCCGTACTATCCGTATTATTATTGGATCCGAAATACAGTGAAATCTCTAGTTGACGGATACTTTCATAAACCAATATCTCTTAAAACCATTGAATGTGACCAGTCCGCTGGACAGTACTCGTTTTGATGGCCTTGTCAATGTAAGCTTATTATAGTTTTCGCCGTACAAATTTCAAAGAACTGTCTATTACAGTTAAAATTTTTTAAGATCGAATCAGTTTTTAATAGTGGTATATAATATAAGTCTAAAAGGTTTCATCCAGGTTTATATATCACATAAATATATGTAAACCCAATTTGTAAATAAGTGATAGGAGGAAAGGAGGATGTCCTTGCCAGGTACTAATTACTGACTAAAAGTAAACTCTATGTCAGCGGTTGTTGGTCCCACGATTGTAGCGTGGGATGGACGATGTCATCCAGATAAAGGACTAAGAATGGTGGAGACTTTTACATTATATCATTAAGTAGGTCGATGAGAAATTGAATTGAATGAACTAGGGGAAAGATTATAAGGCCTGGGAAAGTATCGTCGCATAATAAAAAGGAATAATAAAAAGTTAGCGGAGTTGGAAAAGTATCTGTCATTGCGTCTGCGTTTATATTCGAACTGATACATTGCGTTCATATCTAAAACAACTATTTGTTAAGCCTTATTTATATAATCAACCTTATAGCTGGGGTGGCAGATACATTTATTTTGCTATATCGATTTATATTTTGTTGAGTTGATGACAACCTATAGTATTAAGTATCTATTGTTTCTTTCACTCACAAACAACTCAACAAACTTAATACACCTATTTTACATCACGTATCTAAAGGGTACAATAACATGGGAAAAATTCATTTGTACACTTCGTAGACACTAAATAGGAAACATTTTTGACTATCTTACCACCTACAAGTAAAAATTAATTAGAATGCAACAGACATAAACTCAAGCATAATTGAAATCAATTGTCATAATAAAAATATTATTACTTTTTGTTTCTCATATTAAAATGTAATTTACTTTTGAATTGACAAATTAATTTTTAATAAAATTTCAAAAAAAATTTCGATAGTTGGGTTCCGAACTATACTGTCCTCTGCAAGCACTAAAATGGAAATTCATTAAATGAATTCATAATTAACTGCCACAACTGTAAATGCTCAAAACTCATAAATGCACGTTTTTACATGAAAATTGCCGCCAATTAATTTGTTGCTTTCAGTAAAATTGTTTCGTTAAAGTTGTAGGACACAGATACAAATACAGATACACATACAGATACTTACTTACAGATACTTACAAGCACACAATCACAAAAACTTATGAGCATAACAAATTTATTGAAAGTACATAAATGAATTCATTGATGCCGGATATTGAAAGTCACAAATTAAGACTTAACGATCGATGTGGTCTTTATCCACTTGGAATATCCCATAAAATTTGTAATTCAGGACACACAACATCAAAAACTGCGGTAGGTTGACAATTTTTATGCGCTGGGATACTGCGGCGAAATGTTTGATATATGATTGATATTTTAGATGTAGGAAGATGTAAATGGTTTTATTTTAAATGTGTTTAATAACATGATAATCCTTTTTCAATTAAAAAATATTTGGAATTTGTAGTCTATCTGACACATTGTTTAACTAGACTTGAACCAAATCTGAGGTCAAAATATGGGGTATGGTTGGTTCAACGATATCACATGTTGGTTTTTATATCTTTTTTACCACATAAGCTTAAATTTCTCAAACAAAATGATCAGGTTATTTTAACTAGTATGTGGTTAAAGCATATTTTTCTGACTAACCATTAACCTAAGAGCTAGACCCATCCAGTAATATTTTCTAAATTTTCAAGTTTATACTCAGCAATTCGTTCTAGTTTGTATGTCTGCTTTAAAACTGAATCAGATTCATTTCATTTGTTTTGTTAATAAGCAATTGAATTAAAAACATTATAAATCTATAAAAAAAATATAAAATGACTTTTGCGATTTTCAGGTAGTATTGTAACTGCATATAAATTCTACCCGGTCAATTCTTTTATTAAGAATATTTGTACGCTTCTCCATAGAATCACGAAACAGAAGTGAAAAAAAAGATTTTCAGTTGTAAGCTAACTGTTCTGCATTCTAATATACCTAAATTGCAATACACTTATAATACAGGTCTTCTCTTGATTTAAGAATACACATATCAACAGGAACTCGTGGAAAGCCAAAGCACTAGTAGGTGCAAATGTGTTGGAAAAACTTCTGCTGCTGTTAACAGGGACTTTGTTCAAATGTTTTAACAACCATTTTACAAAAATGGTTTAATGGTCTCTAAAAGGCTCATTTTTTTGAAACAATACTACAGTCTGCAGTGCCCCACATTTAAGCTTATTCTCTAAATGTCTTGACCCATAAACTTGGTATTGTGATCTCTACAAAATATTTACAAAGCTGTGACTCTTTTATGAATGCGATTTTAAGTGATAGCGTTTCCGGAACTTTAGTTAACATTAGATCTTAAGTTTTGAAAGTTCCTTTAAAACTTTTTCACACCAGACCCAGTAAGTCTCTGTTTATCACTAGTACGGGTATTCTTACATTATTTCGATCATATCTTACTTTGATACCCTATTTTAAAAAAATAATTATCATGTGTAAAAGCCATCGTTGCAAACTTGTGATTAACCGGATTTGATAAATATTTGACGGGAAAATCACAACCAGCCTAAACATCCCAAAATATTCACTTTGGAAATCGTACCATAAATCGTTATAATAGTACAGGCAGCATCGCTAAACGCAACGGTGGTGGATAAAAATAGCAACATCACCTGAAATGGTTCCGAAAGTAAAGGCTCTGTTTACACGAAATCCACGTCGTAGTGGTAATCAAATAGCCAAAGAACTGAAAATAGCCCAGCGAAGCATCCGACGCATATTCCAAAATGGTGGTAAAGTTCAATGTAGAGCCTTACAATTTTCAAAGGGCTAAGATCTTATACAAAAGCAACAAAAAGTTAGACTCGAAAGAGCAAATGACTTCTTACGCTTGAACGAACATTGTGTTTTCTGATGAGAAAAATGCCCGCATTAAGCAGTTCATAAACTCTGACTGCTGAAAACTCTCATTGCGACAACGAATAGCCCCCCGAAGTAATTTACTAATTTTCCATCTCAAGTAAAGGTATGGGCAGCTGTGACCGTCGATGGTAGCTTTACAATCATTTTATGGAACCTAGTGTCGAAATCGATGAGACTTATTATCGGGAAAATATTTTGAAAATTGTTTTAGAGCCGTGGGTACGCAAGCATTTCAGTCGCAGGCCATGGTTGTTCCAACAAGACTCAGCACCAGTCTCGATCTCATAAAGCTCATGTGAAACATGAATGGTTAAAAAATCATGTTCCACACTACATTTCGTCAACACAATAGCTTTTGAATTCGCCAGATGCAAATCTGATGGACTATTCCATCTGAACCATTTTGGAGAGGAAGGTGGGGACTAGTACTAAAAAAATATGACAATATGGTGGCTTTGAAGCAAAGCCATGGTGGCTCTGAAGCCACCATGGCTTCACATTTGCAGAGCATGTAAGTCTTTTTCTTTAACAGTTTGAAGAGCGTAGTGAAGGCAAAAAGTAGCTATATCAAGCTAGATTGAAGGGATTTTGAAATTTTGATTATGTCCACATTTTTTTTTTTTAATTTAAATCAATAAAAATAATTTTACGCAAAAAGGATATGCAAGCTTGAGTAGGTAACACTTCGCCTAACCCTGTGATTGATTTAATATTATTAAACTGATTATAAATTGTTATTATTACTTCATTTACCAATCAAGATGACGGCAGCCTATGTCTATAAGTGGATTACGTCACTTCATCTTAATAGATGGAGAGAGTTGAGCACTTGTAGACAGACCAAACTCATGTTGCCGAAACCGCAGGCCAGAGAAGCGAAAAAAGTGCTTAGCTATTCGCGGAGCACTCTAAGCTGACTGATCTCACTAATTACTGGACATGGCAACTTCAAGTATCACCTCAAAAAGATAACTCTTGCTGAGGAATACACTTGCAGACTATGTCTAGAAGAAAACAAAACAGCGGTGCATATATTGTGCTAATGTCCAGCACTGGCAAGTAGGAGGAAGACTGCCTTGGGACACCATTGGGTTGGTGATGACTTGGCAGGAAGCCTCAAGCTAAATGAGCTGCTTGCATTAACAAAAGATGTAGTTATGTGAACGGAAGCCACTCCAGCTTTAACTCAATAACAACATCCGAGAATCGAAGGACGAAAAACGACCCAAGTAGTTTCGTGGTCTATTTCGACTAATCTTTCAACTCAGTGGGGCCACTTGTTGGACAGTGCGCTGTCCCACCGTCCCACCATATATACATATATACCAATCAAGATAAAAATTTCAACTTTTCAAACGTTTTCAAATGAAGAAATCTAAAGCAATTAGATCAATGAACAGAAATATCTTACTTTCTGTTAATGTGAAATGTAAAATTATTTAAAATCGCACTTTTAAGCATTAAAATGAATGAAAAGAGAATTATTTGTTTATTACTTGAATTAATTTGCACATCGAGCACATTTTAATTTAAGACATGAAAGCGTTAAAATTCACACTGCACAATTTGCATTAAGGCCGCAGCTATATGGAAAGCAATTTACAAAAGTAAACAGCGAACAACATTATCTGCAATAATAAACCAACTCCAACAACAACAACAACACCACCACCACCACATCAAGACAATACAACAAAAGTAAATAGTAGATACAGCAAATGTGCAGATACAATTCGCAGTAAATGCAATTAAAAGTCAACAGAAACAATAAACAAAATTGTGTGCCGGCCCACAAATGTGCGTAGAGGAGCGAGAGGGAACCGCACAAAGCCGCACAAAGCCGCACATTCGTCGCACTCAATTGCGAAAATTGCTTGTCTGAACCGCAATGGAATTATCTGAGATACTAAGCGTTGCAAGGCGAACAGTTAGTTAGTTAGTCAGTTACTAAGTCAGTCACTAAGTCAGTCACTTACTCAGCTCGCTTATGAGTAAATAAAGGCAAAATAAATAAGTTCCGAGCCAAAACTGCACATTCGTTGCACATTCGCATACAATTAATTTGCATATAATTGCGTCTAATTGTTGATCATGTGGAGTGGTGCTATGGTGCAATGGTGCAATGGTCAAATGTTGGCGAAACATTTCGCTCTATGCCGGCGCACTTCAAAGATGATGAGTTCCACAGATAATTTCAATACAAGAAGCAAAATTCATATGAATTAATTTATGCCAAAGAGAAACTACTAAAGTAGTTGTTTTTTTTGGTCTTATATGTTATGTGTGCAAGCATCTGGAGTGTAATCAATACCAAATTTGACTTTCATCCAGAAGGAAATGCGCTAATTGAAGATTCATTGAGCACAAAGCCTAATTGAATATTTAAAGCAGCTTATATGCAGTATCCTTATTTACGTTCAATTCCATATTTTTATCCTAAATTGAGTAGGTATTTAGTTTTAACTGAACTACAAAATTATTATAATGACAAGAAAACCGGGTTCAAGACTTTTAAAACTCCCATCATTGAGAGGCCTATCATTTTTGCTAGTTTTTCCTAAAGCATTTTAAAAGTTTTAATGAGAAACATAAAATTTATTATTGATAGTAGATGATTGTAATCATATTATAGGTATAACTTAAAAAACCTTTACTCAACATTCGATGAAGAACTAAGAACCAGAACTATTAGAGTTGAGGTTGCTAGTGGGATATCTAACGGGTCACCATGGGCTACGTTACCACCTCAACAAAATGGGCCTATCCGAAGAGATAGATTGTAGACTCTGCTTGGAGGCAGAGGAGACAACCAGCCACATTCTATGTGACTGCCCAGCTTTGATCTAGGCCAGGAGGAGATCACTGGGTCGGGAATTGCTTGCACCTTCCGACATTAGGAGGTCCTCAACAACCGACATTTTGGCCTTCATTCGAAAGGCGGAATGTCTTTTGTTCAGTTAGGGTGTGTTGTAGCACAAAAGATCAATCATGGTCGCGGTGCTCTGCTCAAATGGGAGCTAATACCCTGTTCTTTCTTATTCTTATTAAGAACCCTAAGTGAAAAACGGAACTGAATCGGAAAAATTAAACCGCTTTATGTCGCTTTAGTTTTCGTTTAGTTTTAGTTGATGAAAATAAATAAATAATAATGATATATTTATATGAAAAATTAAGTTTCTTTAATTAAAACCGACTTCAAAATTCAATTTAGTAATAATTAATAAAATAAATACATAAATTAAAAATAAATATAAATTCAGAATAGATTTATTTATAAAAGCGTAAGTCCGTATTTTTATAAACTGGTTGACTTTGTTATTTTTACAAGTTTAAAACAATTTTAAACTAAACAAAAAAAATAAAATAAATTGTATTACAAATTAATAGAAAAACATCAACTCAGAACTAAACCGAATATTAAACACCAAAAATAAATAATTTGATAGGCACGAGTTCTAAGCCTGACAGTTGTTGTCCAAACAAATTATATACGGACTATAAACTAATTAGAAAAATCTAATTTTGCCTAAGAGCACGGATGAGCACTTGGCAATACCCGAAATAGACAAATTTCAATAAATTAAATAAAAATGTTTGTTGTTAATCTTTTCATTTTAATTTGAATCCTTCAAAAAAAATATATTTTTGCCTGAAAACAAAAAAATCTGTTTTTCTGTGAAAACGAATTAAAAATTGACCGATAAATTGTTTCTTTAAGCAATCTAATTAAATTAGTAAGACTTAACGATGTTTCTAATCGCCTATAACATAAACCTGTAGGCCGCGTTTTATTAAGAAAAAATCTAGCATTCAATGAGAAGCCCCTAAATTATTTTAGTCTTGTGCTAGCTTTGATGTCGGGTCATTGCCTATTAGTCAACCATGTTAATAGACTAAATCTTCCATTTAATCCTTTCTGTCGCAGTTGTAAAGAGAACGATGAAATTGCTTTATTCAGCTTTTTAAGAATCTTGGCCAGATTAGGAACCTCTCTATAAAAGTCTAGGTTTTAGGTTTTGCCAAAAGTTCGAAATGGCTTTTAAATATCTGAGTTTATTACAGAGTAACACAATTTGCCTATAGGGCTGATTGGATGCAGCCACTCATATAATATAATTTAATATAATTTAACCTAATATAATCAGAATAAAAAATATGTATAGATCTACCAACTAGTTATGTTTGAAAAGAGAAAATATGGTATAGGTGTGCAGCTTTTGTCCTAAATATTTCGGAAATATTCCACGAAGTTTAGTATATTCTCGGTGTATATATATAGAAACTGAAAACATGTTATCAAAGAATTTGTATTAGAATTTTCGATATTTTCCACATAGATCCATGAGAATATTTTCCACATACTTCCAATAAGGCTGTACTATACATTCTCACAACTGTGATCTTTGCAGAAATGACTATTGACTATTACCCAATCACTTGTAAACAATGAAGATGATTCTACATCAAATCTTCAAAGATGTGTTATGTATTCTTTATATATGTGTATACGTATATATTATATTTCATATATATAAGGTTAACATAGAGTAGATTTGATTTTTAGATTAAATGCTCTTCGTGATAAATCTCAATATTTGTTCAAAGCTATGAAATAACATTCCATTTTGTCAATAAACTGCTTCCTGAAAAACAATTCCCCCTAACCAGTAGAACTGTTCGTAACTGGAATTAGCCTACTAATGTGGACAACTCGACGATTAGTCAAGTGTGTAGTTGTGCATCATCTTTATAAAATAACATCCTCTTCGTAGGCATATGACGACATTATTTTTCTAATTAATCGTCGTAGTGCTGCTTGCCTTCGGATATTTTGAATTTTGCAAAATTGTTAGAATATTTCAATTTACAACAAATAGTTGTAATAGCTCGAAATATTCATCAGCCATTATTTTTAAATAAAACAAGTCAAAGATTGAAGAATAACAAGCGGTTCGACTTATCGAAATAATTTGAATTTCTCTGCTAAATGTCTTACTGCTTTCTTTAATATAATTATAGACCTTTTTAAACGCTGTTGTCAGAAGATATTTTTTTTTGGATAAAACTAAAGAAATATATTGCCACAGAAATAATTAGACTTTACTACATAGGTTCCACTTATAAAAATAAATACGTAATGCTAATATTGTTTACTTGCTATATCTTTATGAAGGCTTAAACGCTTTATAGTAGCGCTGATATTGGACCCTAGTAGAAAAGCATCTCTATGAGAATAATTTTATTGTTCAACTTTGATATGAATTAATTGGAACTTGTTCTCATATTCATAACATAAACCCAAGATATTTATTTGAATTTCAGTATAACAAAAGAAGATTTATTATTGACATAATGGCTCCACGGAAAGAAATTGAACGTAAATGCTTGCCATGTATTAATATAAGATAATATTGTCAATTGACTTACATTACCCATAAGCTAGATATTTTATTTATATATTCTAAATACAAAATTTCATGTATAATCATAAAAGATGTAATTTGAAAGCAACAATGTGCTATCTAACAGCACGTAAATATTTAATTCCTTTGACTTGGTTTAACCAAATATATTTCAGGTGCTCATACGAACCCCTTCCGAAGTCTGCGTGGGTTGCAAAATACAACCCACACAGGTGTGGTAAAAAACTCGAAAGTGGTAACCGTATGAGTGTCTGTTGCTTTATTACACCTTACTTTTGTAACTAAAACTGATATTGAAATGATCAATTCCCTGCTATAAGCAAACATATAGCTTTCATTTTAGAAAATCTATTTATATGTTTTTAGAAATTATATTTGTGGACTAAATCTAAATCTGAATACCAAATCTGATCATCTAATACCATTTAAAATCTCTTGACCCAGTTATAGTGTTTAAGGAGTACTGTTTTGGGTATAGATTAAAAAATCAAAGATAATGGCTATTGTTTTAACTTTAGGTAGATAAGTGATTTTTTGGTTTTGTTTTATGTAAGATTATATAGCTTCAAGTTTTAAAACTATTATATGTGACCCATTTGTTGTGATTTTGCTATTAATATTACATTTTTTTATACAGGTTCAGTGTTGTATACATATAGTAGATACATTGAACGTAAACATGACTGTCTACCGGAAATTAGTTTTGTCTATCAACAGATAGGGTAGTCTGCTCATAGAATTGTTTCTTACTGGTTTAATGTAATTGTGGTCTTTTCACAGAATGGATATTAAGCACAGTAAGCAGCAATCTTACTTTCTCACTACGGCTTTTCTCTCACTACGATATCTAAAAATATAAAATTACTGACTATTTTTGAAGAAAAGCTGTTGCAGAATAAGTTTTTAGTTGATTTTTAGTACATTTGAATAGATTGTTGGAAATATGCAATTACATGAATGGAGGTTTTACCCTCCAATCCTTTTGTAATATTTCTGTAATTCTCATTTAAGGTTACTTTATTAGAAGAGACTCATTATAGGGTGTTTTTGAAGATTTATTAATTGTTCATATGAAAATAATTGATTGAAAGAAGTACTGCAAAATGATTCGAAACAGAGATTTTTATGGCTCAAAATTCTCTTGGACATGCTACTATTAACGAGATATTGAAATAGTTATAATGGAGATATTTTAAAATCCTCCAATTATAAATCTGCGAATTGCGTCCTTATAAGTTGCACTTAATTGCTTGAAGTGCTTGAAATTAGTATTCGGATTATTTGGGTTATTAATTTTTTTATTCCGCATATGAGATGCTCTCTTTAATGCTTTCTCTCACATAAAGTAAGTACTTGCTAGCCTCATTTTAAAAAGTACAAAACGCACCATAAGTTATGAAAAAAGCTGTGAAAACATATTATAGTGTTATCTCTTATATCTTATCAATCATAGTTTGATATTCACTTAACAAAGGAGACGTGGTGTATTTAATATTAAGATTTAAATTTAATCTACTATACAAATTTTCCAGAAATAATAGAAAGTAGAATTAGTAAGACGATTTTGAAAACATATTATACGTTAGCTGTAAAAACGTTTTCCTAGGGATAATATTCCCAAAATGAGGCAGAGAATCAAACAGATTCTAAAAAATTTTAACAACAATTATAAAATCAATTAAATTTCTTAAATATAAACAGAAATTTAAAATAATTAACTTCAATCCTCTTGGGTGTTCAAACCCCATTATTTGAAAATTAAATATCCGATTAAAGAGTATAGCATGATTAGAATTTAGGCATTCTGTTTTTTTCATTGAAATTTTCTTTAGGTTGAGTTTTATTCCTCTACACATTAGCGAAAATTTTTATTTTTTGGTCTTACAAATCTAAATTTTGAAGGTTGACATATCCATTCCTTTCAAATGGAGGAATTTTATTTCTGAATGCTATTCAATTCTTTCTCTTTTATAAAAATCATCAAGGTGCACTTTTTCAGTTAACCAAACATTTGATGAAGTCGAAACTTTCACAGCTGTCATTTAAAATATGCTGGATATACTAAATATAGTTGATTTTGTTTTGGCATTGCCACCTGTTGTGAAGTCAGGCAATTATTAATCCAGGTGGTGGTAATAAATCTTGATCAAGTGGTGGGTAAGAGAATCTGTTGTTTAACTTGATCTCTTCATTAAGCTATTCACACCATATAAGTAAATAAACATTATCACTAATCCAGATAGAGTAATTGTTCTTCTACATGTGTTTGTGACCTTTAAATCGACTTATCGAGATTAACTGATTTTCATTTTTTTTTGTGGTCAATGTCAATGGTTCCACATAACCATTTCTATCTTTTGAAATTACATATTATCTTATGCCCACGTTTCTTTCAAACTCCTGATTGTCAATTGAATCAGCAAATATGTCGTGTGATGTCAATCTGATTTCCGGAATCGCGATTAACTTGCATTGTATGAATTGGTTTTAATAAGTAAGTTTTATTTTTATCTTTTTTAAGTAACAAGAGAATCTAAAAAATTATTTTTTTGTATAATTCTTATGAAAGTTTGTGCGATAGTGATAGAATTTTTTCTGAATAATTTAAACAAACAAATTTGCGCCACTAAAGCAGAGAGCAGATATTTCAATTTTGCATTTGAAAATCATAAATATACAAAATTATTTGCATTTCATTTATCACAAAGATTACACATTTGAACTTGTCAGCTGGCAGCAAAGTGCATTAAACGTAAGTATCTGAAATGACAAATGAAACGGTCGGCGTAGAGCTCTGCAGAACTGCCAAATTCAATAAATTCGTTGGTATTTTGACGGCGTACATTTTTCTCGATATTCCTGTTAATTTTTTTAAAATTCAAATCTCGGTTTTCGCATTTGAATTTCACAGATGTGAGCAAGCGAATGTCATTTTTGTCAAGCGGAAATTCATCATTTATTATTGCGGCGGCGTGAGTGTGTAAACGAAACACTGCCTTCCATGGGGGCAAATTCATAAAATTTCATAAATCTTAAAAAATTATCGTTCACCTGCAATTTGGCAAATGCATTCGGCTAATAAATGTAATGTCCCATGTCTTAGTATACTTAACCAGTGACGTCCCACATAAAAATGTTGAGGAAACACAATATTATTTTAGGTATAGTAACATTCTAATACAAGGTTTGATAATATGAAACATTATATACATAGGTAGTATTCAATGGTAATATGGTAATGGTTTATGGGTTAGTCTTGATTTATTGTGCATCCCTCTTTAATTAGACATTTAGTATCTCGAGGAATCGAACCATCTCCTTCGCAGGGAGTTTTTGAAGGTCTTCATCCTCTATATGAATGCACCTAACATTTTGTTTCTTCTGTGGCCTAGTGCATCATAGTTGGTGATCAGATGTTCCATAGACTCTTCATCACAACAGTACCTACAAATATTTGTGTCGGATATACCTATTTTATGTAGATGTTTATCTGCCAGTGTGGAGTGACCTGTTACTGCACCAGAGAGTGACTTTAGACTCTTCTTGTTTAGGTTCAGTATCCCATAAGTATATGTTAAAATATTTAAAAATATGTAATTTTCCTTATATAAAATATTTTTATATCCTTTTTAATATGCAACAAAAAATATAATAATAAAAACTGGGCCTAATATTAAGGACTTACTATACTGCGTTGCTGCAAGACCAGTTTTTCCAAAAGAACTGTTATTCAGTTACTTTGAAGTAATGGCTGCTTGAGCTAGTTTTGTAACATTACAAACATTATGAAATATCCATACAGTTGACTGTTAATTACTATCAGATTCATATGCACAGATCCATGATTCTCCACTTAACACACATCCTTTAAAACAAAGTCATTATAGTTCTTGAGCATTTATTTTAACAATTTATCAATCAATTTTAGCACAAATCGTCCATCAATAGTATCTATAGTAAAGCGACATCATTATCAGTTCTTTTGACATAAAAATTAAAATATGATTGTGAATAATATATAGTTCTAACATAACTGTGCTACAAGTCACAAACCACATGTTTTGGTTTTGTTACGCGAGATATTTCCCGGGTGCAATTGGAGATTTTTCTCCGGACTTTTTTGTGGAATTACGTAGAGAGTCGTGTTTATGTGGAGGATCTTTAAATTCTTTGCTCTTCTAAAAATAACATTTTCAGCTTAGGCAATCGAATACTACCTTGAAAGGCCATAATACTGAAAGAGGTCCCTTCGCGACCATTTATTGTTGTATTCTACACCAAATAGCAAGACCCAACCAATATATAGAAGTAAGAAGTTGATCAAAATCTCAAGTATGTCAAGTTTACTTAGGAACCACAAAATGATTAAATGATAAATCTATTTGGTTTTCGTCTAAGCAAATCCCTGGACCCTCATATCTTTTCATAGATATTGGATATTTCAAAAAATAGGAAGCAAATAATTAAAATCAGAAAGCTTTTTTCTCTCAAAATATCAATGAAAACATAGTCTGTTCTGAACCCTTTTGACTAGAAATCAATGTTTTTTTTTAACTGGGCATCTACACTGGTTAGACCTAAAAAATATAAAAAAAATATGAAAAAAAGGGGTGTATATGAAAATGTTATCCTAAAGTCTAACTAGTGTAGATGCTTGGTTGAACTTCAACTGTTGCCTTTAGTGGAGATATAGAAAGTATAGTCGATCTTAATAAGTTCAAGATCTAAATTTTTGATTTCTTAAGTATTGCTTAAAATCTATTTTGTCTTTCACCTAATTGATTTTGTAATTCCCCTTTTTGTTTTGTGTGCGGCTTTGTGCGGTTCTGGCTTACAAATTATTTAACTTTCTGTTAGTGTGTTAAGTAAAAATTCTACGCTGACAGCCGCAATATATCATAATTTCTGTGGTGTTTGCGTACAAAAAAATATGTTCGATTGTCTCTTTGGCTCTGAAGGTGGGTGGCGATTTATCAATAATTGCTTTAATTGATGAATTAACCCAACGGCGGTGTGGGGATTGAGTTAAATTTGATTTAATTGCAAACATCTTGAGAACACCCACACCAGTTCCGATCTTATCGAAGTTATCGAAGTGTACAGTATACAAAATTTTTTCTGTTTTATAGTATCCACAAAACATAAAACTTCTTTATTAAAGCATATTGAGTGCTATAAACTCAATAATAATTCATTCAAAAACTCATTATCATTTTTGCGAAATGCTATTCGAACAATTTGTTCATGTCTTAAATAATCAATTAACAAATAAATTCATTTTCGAATTCTCAAAAAATGAGAACGAGACGAGTGTTTCTAAGTCATTCAGGCGCTACCTGTGTGGTCTGAACAGTCCAAATAATTAATTTAGCAGCAAAAAAAAAAAAAATTAACACTTATGTAAATTAATTAAAATTAAAAATTCACGATTTACAAGTGAATTAAAATACAATTTTTTTTTTGTTTGCAAACATATTTTTTATTTGATGTAAGATTAAAATTCTTATTGTATATAATGTCTATACTATTTGATTGAAATAAAATGCAGAAGAAATATTTACAGTCAAAATTTTTCAAATCTAAATACGGCCAAAACAATGTTGATTTCAGCAATAAAAAAAAAAAAATAGTGAAATGGAGTAGCGAATTGCTCTAAAAATTGGTTTGAATTAAGTTCGTAAAAAATAAATGCTAAAGGGTTAATTTGGTTTCAGCAGCCAAAGCAATAAACAAATTTTCCACGCCTGCTCCAAAAAACCTTAAAAAAAGTTATTTAAAAATATTTGAACGCGCCAAGCGATACAAAACAACCACTCAGAATAGAACTTCATAAAAATCACTGATATGGAGCGTATTCCCAACCCCTAGTACAATGTAATATTGTTGGGTGAACGACATTAAGGGGAGCCGAATAGGTAAATATACGCCCTGCAATGTAGTGTTTTTATTTGCTTTCGCTAGCTTTTTCATTGAATCTCGCGCGAAGTTGTTAAATTTCAAATTAAAAACGTGATCTCGACGGGAATTGGTGATATGATTTTTTACCCTCTGCACTACTTTCAAATATAAGGGCATTTCAATAGCATAGATATGTTGAGCACTCTCTACAATATCAGTATTATAATTTATGTTATTACCTACTAGGTAAAATAAATTTTTAAATAAATATATGTAGGTTATATATATATACATATATACTACATATATACATATATACTATAAATATATACACCCAGGTTATATATAAATAAAATTTCTTATACTTTGTAATAGAATAATTTTAAAAGCATGAATCTGGATTAAATCTGACAACTGCCAAAATTTTAAATAATATGCTATACCAAATAACCTTCATAATCCTCTAATCTATTCTACATCACTTCAGAAGAGTGACTGTATCCTACATTATAAATATATTCTGTCTTTATTTCGTTAATTTATTGAAATTCGGTTGACCGTACAACGCTGTTTCGAGTATTACCAAGTACTCATCATCAGTGGTCGTAGGAAATAAACGAATTTTTTTAAAATTAGTTTATAGTCAGTTTAGTTTACAGTTGATATAAATCAATTATAATTAATGTAAATGTAAGTTAAACTGTTTCGACAGATGCAACGATGTAACCATTTAGTATGTCCTTGGCCATTTCAACATATCAGGAAATAAAATAGTGGAGCTCAAGGAGTCAGCATTGAGCTACTGTCGAGACCAAAGGTGAAAGTGACGGAAGTGATGTGAACCTTAACAATTCATAACCAACAATCTTTTCGATATAAAAAAGCAGAAACACCTTAAGCATTTCCACTAATTTTAAGCAAAATCAATTCGTATGCCTGCAACCTTACCTGTTATTTCGCCACTTATTGTTTGATTTAATTTGCATCTAACCATAATAACTTATTCAGCAAAAGATTTAGGCAAACTGAGTTAAAATTAACTAATCACAATGGAATGTCTGCAGTATTCGTTGCGATCTATTGTAGTACCACTTGTGCTTAATACCACTTTCGACTTGATCTCACCAACAACAACTTATCTCCATTTTCTTTGAAAGACGAAAACACTATGGAATACCTTCTATGCGTTTGTCCCATCCCATTCTCTTAAAGTTCAAACTGAAAGTTCTTGAATCTAATGTTTTAGCACGGTAACTAGACTTAGTAACCGGGTTCTTAATAATTTGAATTGAAGTTAGTTTAGACTTGTAGTAGTCATTATGTAAATTTAACTTTTACCAACCTAATATGCTCTTCACATTACCAACTTATAATTGCTTACGGAGTTCGAAATATATGTTCACATTCCATATGAGGGTCACTATTGTTATAGTTTGAGCTTAATAATGAAAAAATACTAAGTTGTCACTGAAAATTGATTCACCCTCTCGAATTTCTTCAGTGAGCGAACTGCGACCACGTTTAAAATCGTTGTACCAGTGACAGTATTTCAAAGCTGCAAAGGATGAAATTTCATCGCCAAATGTGGACGTAAGTTAATCGATGTACTCTTATCTTTATAATTCACGTCGCGAACACTCAATTTGCAAACCAATGAATAGTTATTGAGAATACATACAGGTCATTGTATTTCAGGTTACCATGCCAAAAGAATAATCTTCCTTTGAATCATACCTGCCGCAGTTGTGGAGTAGATGATGGAAGTGCTTCCCATCTGCATTGTTTTTGTCCAGCACATCCGCGACCTACCTCTGAATAGTTTTATATGCTTTGCCAAATGTTCTAAGTGGTTCTAACTTTTGAGTTTTTAATTATAAGGTAACACAATGGACGTACGTGTATAGACCTAAGTGGATCCTTTAGGATAACCGGTGTAACTTACCTACCTACTGACAAAACAGAGTATACACATAAAACATATTCTTATTATATTCTTATATTCTTATTTTCTTATTTCTAGCTCTTTATATTTCCTTCTTTCCTGCTTACTTCAGATATTTCCATCACCTTTCCTTAAGCGCAGTAGTACAATTCAAGCATATTTTTGATTTTGTAAATAAAACACGCAAATTTAAATTTTATTCCAAATTTATATTATCTCCTTCAAAATATGCTCCTTCTGAAGCGATTCACATATGCCAACGCTTAACCCAATCTTTTATACACTTTTCGTAGGCCCGAGCAGGTATGGCTTTTAGTTCCTTCGGCGAATTCTCTTTTACCGATTCAATCGACTCAAAACGCTTACCACGAAGGGGCAATTTGAGTTTCGGGAACAGAAACTCGGATCCAGATCTGGCGAATATGGTGCCTGAGCGATGACATTTTTTGACCAAACACGGCACGTTTGGTCAAAAAATCGCGTACAACAAGAATTTTCCATAGTAAAAATCGCTAAATACACTTGAGGTAGTCTCACATTAACAGCTGCTGTAAACAAACTAATTGACAGATGGCGCTCAAATTAGTACCATATGTCAAGAAAGGGTGTACCAACGTAACAAAAAAACTTTTTTGAAAAAGGTCTATTACTTAAGAAGTAGTTAACAAACAACAAAATCCGGATACTTTTTGAGCAGAAGGTAAGTTATACAGAGTCTCTTATTGAACAGTAGTAAATTGCAACAACAAAAATTTTTATTATTTTTATTTAATTGAATTTTTTAATAATGCATTCTTGGAAAATGAATATTAAGATTTAAAAACATGATAATGTGTTCAAAAAATATAGTCATTCTGAAGATAAACGACAATAAATGCTAATAAATATATCATCTGCGTATCATAAAACAATTGTAGAGTTCCATATTATTCCACTTTCTATCTCATATATTTTTTCAATTTTTACTAATTTTTTATTTTTTCTTTTTCTGTGTTTATTACTTTTCCTTTAACAATTCGGGAAATTTTTTCTATGTTCAGTTTTAATTTGTGCTTCTGTTCGCGTTTCATTCAAAGTTGAACATTCACGAAATAAAAAATGTGAGCATTTTCAACATTGGCGCAATAAAATAGAATGCGTGAAAAAACAATGGAAAAAGTGAAAAGAAATACGAGTTCAGTGAAAAATTGCTCACCGGGTTAAAATTGCCGGGTTATCTCTCCATTTTAGCTAACAAAACGGACAGACTGCATGAAGGCAGTAGCTGCAGCGAAGTGTATCGAGTTTATCTTTATTCGTGCAGTCAGTCCATGGCAGGGCAAAAAGTTCCTCGTACACGATTTAAAAATCGAAAAACGTGAAAGAAGCGGAAACGGATGTGTATGTGTTAAGTGGCGGTAAAAAAATAACGCCTTCTGTCGGCGTACTGCATTGATTTTTTTTTGTAATTTTTTATATGGAATGTGTTGGTAGCTTTTCAGTTCTTAAAAATTTTTAACAATTTTCTAGTGGAAGAATTTAATGCAATCCATATCGCATTTAAGGAATAAAGAACGTTAAATTCAAAAATTATTATAAGATTAAATTGGGAGTAATTAAAGATACAAATTTTGGATTAGTTAGGAAATCAAACTATTTCATATATAACAAATGCTTTAAATAATAGAGAACAATAGATAATAATAGAGATATAATAGAGAATAATAGAGAATAGGCGACCTATATGACGGCTGTAACTATGGGAAATACGACAAATACTAATCAAATATTAACTCCATATTAATTGAATTAATCGAAAATAACTCGTAAATACAAGGGTTTGCAGCTAACTGACCTAACACCACAAAGGTGTGGTGTTATAAGGATGTATAAGAGCATATAAGGATATATATTATTTTGAATTGGATTTTTGTTAAAATGTTTTTAATGTACACCAACAAATAAACTTCCTACATTATGTTCAAACTGAAACATAAACCACAGGTATACAATAATTGCATACAATATGTAATTATATTTTGGTAATAATCTTTTTGTAGATATATTACATTCAAGCATAGTTTGATTTTCTTTGAGTCTCGTTCTTTTCCCGGATTCTTGTTATTATGCTCACGTAATTATAACGCAATAAATCAGAAGACTGTGAGGTGTGTCAAAAAGTCAACTAATATAAAACAAAATTTTTATTTTTATAGTCCCCAACTTTACAAAACCTTTCCATTTAAAACATAATTTCTTTAATCACATTTTATTTGGCGCGATATCGCTGTCCCGTACACCACCAGTTGACAATGGATTTACTAAAGTCTGCGATTTGGAATACCATTCCACTACATTAAATGTTAATATAGCTCACTTTTCAAGATACTGGGCCTTGAAGTTATACAAGAGCAAGTTCAATTCTGAAACCATTGAATAATCTGAGTTTAGATATACTATATTTAGGATAAAAAATGTGACCACATTTTTATTGCTGAGTCCAATATACGGTTATGATTGTTTTACAACTCCACATTTCTAAAGCTGATGTTGACGTAGTTTTTCATTTTCCTACTCTGGGTTACAAGTCATGGGAATAAGTTGGTCAATCAGGGTGCTTCAGGTAACAATTCGGAACACCTGAAGAATTTGAAAATATCGCTAACATTATTCAAATATTTGTTGAATCATCAAGCAAAAAAAAAAAAAAATCAAGCACTCTTTTTAAAATGCCTCGTAAAGATATCAGTCTTGTGGTAAGTTTGTTCACGGGTCACAGCCGATTAGAGAACCAATGTTAGCAGATTGTATCTCCTGTTTAATAATTTTTGTTGTAGTTGAGGAGAGGCCAATGAAGGTATCTAACATCTGCTTTGTTTCTGCGTAGTGGGATTTTGTTTCTGAGGCTCTTGGCCTATTACAGAACTCCCCTCTATAAACTAATTTAGTTTTTGTCAAAGTTTTAAGGTGATAATAAAAGTTCTGAATTTTTGTACTTCAACACAATTGGTCAATAAGCCTATATGGACCCTTAGTATAGTTGATATAATCTGATTTAACTCAATAACCCTTTAAGTAATAAAATTATATGATGAAATACATCTTTTCATTTCTTTCTATTTAAAATTTAAAGTATTAAATAAAATCCAAAAAATAAAGTATTTTACTTGAATAAAACTCAGTCAATGTTTTATGGGATACTATGCTTTATTCTTCAATAACTCGATAACGTTGTTATTTAGGTACTTATTTATTTGGTCATAACTAGTTACCGGGTTTTGGCCTGATACAACATATCTCTCCAGGCATCTCTATTGCGTACGCGCCTTCTTCAGTCTATCTGGTTAGTGCTCCTTCAACTTGATCATTTCACCGTTAAAATTGATTTATTGGTAACATTGTAATTTCACTACTTTCACTATATATATATACCATATTGTATAAAATATGATTATTTTACCAACTTTCCCTTATGGTATAATCAGATATATCGAATATTTTTTATATCACTTAAAGCTCCCTTCGAACCTTGTCTTATGTATACGTTATTTTTAATTAAAATATAGCTTAGAAAAAATATATCCTAAATATACTCATATTTATATTGACATTTAAATAATCCTACTACCGCTCCCATTCCATCACCCACTTCATTTAAATTGTTTTTTCTTCTTCTTCTTATATTTATGTAAGTTTACCTTAAGCCATGTTCTTTTTATCACTTCATCATACGACGACAAATCCAACTTAACAGCGAAAAACAAGTCAAATCACACACTTGCACACCTCGTACGATTCCAGCCCGGTTACTTACTCCAATGCATCTCCTCGCGCTTGGATTGCCTGCATTCGATAAACGATTTAGTCATTTTGCAGTTGTTAATTCCCATGTTCGCCTTATGATCTTTATTTCATTAGTGCAGCGCTGTGCAGCGCTGTGCAGCACCGAATTGGCATTGCAATTGTGCATATAAAAGCCCACAAACGATATTCCTTGTAGACGACCGCGGCACGGCGCTTTGTTGCCGTTGAAACGACGTGTGTGGTCCTGTTTTGTGGTTACGGCAATAGCGCATATGCACTACGTATAGGCACGAAAATTCTCGAAACTCTTTTTTATGGGTATTCTTCTGTGGAGCTGCAGTTTATGGGCACTACGACTTGCAACTTTTTTGTATGAAGTGGAGTTCAGTAAAGAGTAATATTTTTTGATGTGAACTTTAAAGCTCTTAAAATTTTCTCTTTATTTAGAATAAACTTAAGCTAAGATACAACTGTGAAAATTTAAAATCAAAACTGAGTTTCATAAAAGTAGAGCATTAATGTAAAAATAAGAGTTGATTGAAAAGATTTTTGAATGTCTTCAATGAAATAAACTCATTACAAGCAATAATAGCAACAATAATTTATATCAATTTATCACAAAGCAATCCAATTCACTGTTGAAATCAGTAGCAACATCACGTATTTAGTGCAACCAAAGCGCAGATACGTGCCATCAACGCCGAATTGCATCGAAATCGGCTTCGATACGCACAACCGAAACGGCGCTTAAGTCCGTCGCACAAAAGCTTGACTGATTCAATTGAAATTTCTGCGTCTCATAATTTCCAACAGACACTAACGATTTGTTGAGTTGAAACATAAGACAGGTTAACCACTTAATGATTTGAGTTGCAGCATCGAACGGTTTCTCAATATCTGTTCGCTACAAATTAGTATCGATTTCATATCCACATTTGTAAGTAAAGCAAGGCTTACGGTGTTCACATTCATATTTTGGCATGATTAAGCAAAATTATATGCACCGATTGCATTTTGAAATGCCTTCTGTCAGTGATTGTCAAAATATTGTGATCATTTATGTCAGTAATTGTACAAAATTTATTACAACTGGAGTAGCTAAAAATTTCAGTTTGATTATTAATAATGTGAAAAAAAAATTAACAAACATTATAAATCCGGATATATAATTTAACAGACAAAACTTTCTCCCTTCTTCGTGTTGGTATTTATATTTGGAAATGTTGAATATGTCTACGAAAATAAAAGATTAATTTTACTGAAACCCTTGCCCTGAAGAACAAAAGTCCTATCGATTTTGGATTTTAAGTCAATTAATTTTCGATATTTTTAATCGTTACGCTGCTCTAAGTACAGTACAAGTACACTAAATGCCATAATGTTTCGTATCACAAAGAGATCTATAGCATATTTTTTAAGCAGCATGAAAACAATCGATATCGATAACTATGGTTTGACAGCTGAAAATATCAAACTGTGTTGACATATCAGTTCATTTAGTAAGGTTTCATCATGAATCGTTTAAAGCTATAACAACGTTTTCAAATTGTGGTAGTTCACTTTGAAAAATAAAAATTTGTTCGCGAAGTTCAATGCGCACTTCGTCCATTTTACGATCAACATAATCGGCCTAGATAGCTACGTCAATAAGTAAAATTGTCATATATGAAGCTAAGATAATCACAATCACATCGTTAACGAATCACCATAACATCCATTAAAATTGATTGTTTGGTGCGGTTTATTTGCTAGTGACATAATCTGTCCTTATTTCTTTCGAAATGAGAGCGTTATCAAACCATGCTAACGAAATTTTGCTGAGTGTTTCGAAAAGCTAATCAGTTAAACATTGACGTCATTTGGTTCCAACAGGACCACTATGACAACTCACTTAACAATTGATGTATTACGAAATCAATTTGGTCACAACCTTATTTCCAGAAGTGACTCTCCTTTCGTTTGTACGGTTTAACTCCTCTCGATTACTTTTTGTGGGCTTATGTTATGTCATTGATTTATGTCGATAAACCAGATTTGACGTCATACAACCTTATTTCCAGAAGTGGCTCTGTTAACTGGTCCTTTCGTTTGTACGGTTTAACTCCTCTCGATTAATTTTTGTGGGTCTATGTTATGTCATTGATTTATGTCGGCAAACCAGATTTGACGTCATATGGCCACATTTATTGTTAAAAATAGTCTGATTTAAAAAATTGGACTGATCGAATGAACCGTGTAATTCGTAGTTGCAGCGGACATATGCGGGAAATCATATTCAAAAATACCATGAAATTATTTATCACATTATAATAAAAAAGATTTCATTGTAGCCATATTTCTTTTTTGTATTATCATTTTAAGTTCTCATACAGATAAAAAAGAACCCCTGTATATGTATATATAAAATGAAGAAGCTATAAAAAGTTCTTTAACTTTGAATATATTTCTCTAATTAAACTGCTCCTTTCGTAAATTTGCATATATGAGACTTCGAATGTAGGGACAAAAGGTTGTAACGAACCTCCCACGTCCTTAACATAATAGAGCCGTCCTTAAAGACTTTAATATACTTTAATTAAAAAATATAGAACTGAAGTTGATTTTATTTCCTATTGATTAAGCAAAACCTCTGCAAATTATTTTAATATGTTTCTAAATTCTTAGTAAATGTAAAATTAGAGAAAACTCATCAAAATTGTACGTCAGTACATTGCATCAGATAGAAACCCAAACAGACTTTGGATTTGGTTCATATTACATGTCCATTGACATACATACATATGAGATATTTTGCTTTCATCCATTATTAACTAAAATCTCTTTACATTATTTAAAAATTTTAACAAATTCTTAAGATTATTTAATAAAATTAGAGAAATCTCATCCACATTTATGTCAGTACATTGTAATAGAGTGTATATTTAATTTTGTGATGAGATATATATTATAACCTATGTTGTACATAAGTCTTTGAATTTATTATAAATAACACATCTGAAATATATTTGGTTTATTTCAATTCGTAGACAATATATTGGTAAACCAAGTTAGAGATATTACATATTTATGTGATGTTAAATAGCACACTCTTGCTTTTAAGCTACATTTTTTTTTGATAACGTATGAAATTTTTCATTTGGAGTATATAAATAAACTATGTATTCGATTGACAATATTATCTCTTAATAATAAATGACATGTAATTGTATTCAAATTCTTTTGCTTTGAATTTTGGAAGGTTTAATCTGTCCTCTTTTGCAATGCAGAAATTCAAATAAATATATTCCGTTTATGTTATGAGTATGAAAACAAGTTCAAATTAATTCATATCAAAGTTGAAGAACAAAAATATTCTCATAAAGATACTTTCCTATGAGGGTCTAATATCAGTACTACTATAAAGCGTTTAAGCCTTCATAAAGAGATAGCAAATAAACAATATTAGCATTACGTATTTATTTTTATAAGTGGGACCTATATAGTAAAATCCAATTATTTCTGTGACAACATATTTCTCTAGTTTTATTTAAAAAAAATATCTTCTGACAACAGCGTTTGAAAAGGTGTTTTGTTTCATACTGAATTTAACGGATCTTAGATCTATAAATTTTTCAAAAATCAATAATTATTTGAGACTTCCTAGTGTCTCAAATACCATATATAAAGTTTTTGTTATCTAAATCCACTTTTCTGGCCAGTCCTTTTTACAATGCTAAATATAAATATTGCTCAAGTTATCTTAAATTGTCGATCTTTATAGCTGAAAGTTTTCCATAACAAAAATATTAGCAACAACTTGGTATCATATATTGTTATAGATAATTCTCGAAGATCATCATCATTTTGGCATCACAGTCCAGGATGGACGATTCTCAGAGATATCCAGTTTTAAAATTATAAATTTTTATATAAAAATATCAACAACTGAACGCTATTTGTTATGTTGATATAGATTGTTATTTGGAGATTTTTAACTTCAATATTTTAGAAATCTAACTATTTTGGTACTAGCGTTTAAAAAAAAATATCGGAATTTCCTGAAATCTTTTATCTAATCTTGACATCATTTTAATCCAAATCGTATTCATTTACAGTAACATAAAACCAAATATGAATACACATAAAACTATTCATCATCATAATCAGTGGTTACGAGACCCCGATTTGGTTCTTAGCTATCTAAATGAGTCTTCTACAGCTGTTTCTATTTATTTTTCAAATAAAAATAAATTGATTATCGTTTTTTTTTGGTTTCACTATTCGGTAAATGTTATTTTAAACTTAAGGTGTGAACACGTAAGGTTTTTTAAATGTTGAATATATGTGAGTAAAAAATTAAACGAGTGGAATGTTTTCGCCTCACCGTAATCATAAGAATGACAATCTCTTTACCTTATCGGTTACCTGAAGTATCACGCGAGTTACGACTTTATTCGGTTACAATCCACTTTCTTTCAGAGGTTTAGTTATGAACCAATAGCGAACTAGTCGAGAAGCACAAAAAGTTTCTTTATATAGTTGCAAAGACATCGATGTTATTTGTATAGGACATCTTTCTTACATTGAGCTTAGGATATATTTAGTTTTGTTGTTACAATTTTTTAAGCTTTTTTAGATACTGTCACATATCGACATCATATCATGTTTTATATCATGTAGTGAAATTGCTCGATGATGTCTGGAACTGTTCTAGTTCTTAAAAAAAATAACTAAATCAATAAGATTCGCACCATTTTTAACACATATATCTAATTTTTTTGTATTATAATATCGGAGAATAATCTTTCCACAATTTTAATAACACCAGACGAATTTGTGCTGGCGTCACAATATTCAACAATAGACAATATAATATTTGTCTTCTCAAAGAATATTTATATTTTTATTTAAAAATCCTAAAAGTCCGAGTTAGATTACTAATTTAAAAGATAGTTTTAGCAGCTCAGTTAGTGAGAATTAATCTGAACTACCAAAAAAGTGCTACCATAATATTTATCAAATTCATATTGTAAATTTTTTAACTAGATTTTCTTAACTGTTGATAAAATATGAATCCAACATTACATTTTGGATGTCCAAGAAAATATAAAACAGGGAATCGAAAATGGCGGAAATGCTTTCGAATAAGGGAGCCCCATGGCAACTGTTTCTTAATATAATTAAGAGTTACACATTAACTATAGAACATTAGAAATTAATCGTCGTAATAAGGGCAAAATTTCTCTCTTTTTATAGGATACATATATGTATCATTAGCACACAGTATATGATTATACTTCGGTAGTTCTCATTGCTGAATTCTACAACTTGCTCTCGAATTATTTGATCATCTTAATTCATCAGATCTAAACCTCAGTATATATTTTTTGTATCCAGCTCAATAGTTTGAATATTCACTGATATTGATCTGGCAAGACATTTACAACATACACAGTTTATTGATATTGACGTTATGGAGAATCTTTAGAAAAATTTATTGATTTGAGGAGAGATTATGTCAAAAAATAAACAACCACAAAAAATCAGAAATCCAATTCTGAAATGGATTTCTGTTGATAAAATATGGTATTAATTCACAAAATTAATATGTTTGAAGATATACATTTTTGACATTATAAAGCACAGGCGAATATCCTCTCACTCCCTCAAACAATGCTGAACAATCTCCAGAAGAGTTGAGAAAATTAATTTGAAACGAAGTAATATTCAAAATTGTTAAGTATCTGAAAAAAAGTGTGAGGTCACATTAATCAATATGGTTTGCTTGCATCCATCATTAAGCTAAGTCTCTTTAAATTATTTAAGAATGTTATGTTAACATATGCTTCATATATGCAAAATTAGATAAAATTAATCAAGAAATTACATAAATACCGCACAGTAAAAATGAACGGAATACTAGGTCCCAATGGAGTGGAGCACTGCGATCAGATTGATCTTTTGTGCTGAGACCATATAGTACAATGTATACGAATTTTTGTAATAATTTACTGATTATGTCCTTTACGTTAGTCTTTGACAGATTATTAATAATGCATCTGAAATATAGTTAGTGTAATTCAATTCGTAGACAAACAAAATATCGGTAAACCAAGTCTATAGTGAGATATTACTTATTTAAGTGCTATTAAATAGCACACTGTTGCTTTTTTATGTAAACAAATGAAAATTTGTATTTAAAGTATATACATAAATCGTCTAGCTTATGAATAATGAAAGTCAATTGACTATAACATTTATAGATATATGGCAAGTAATTTTCTTTTCTTTTGCTTGGCTTGGTGTTTTACATATATTGGCTTGAACTCTTTTATTATACTAATATTTAAATGATCAACTTAGCTTATGTAGAAGCACTTTTTTCACTCCGATTGAGACATCTCCAAAACATGGTTTTTGAACGCTTCAACAGCATCTTCTGGCGACGAAAATCGTCATTGGGTGCCAAGTCAGGGCTGTGCGGTGAATGACCCATCAATGTGCTTTGGCCGGTAAAAAATAAGGTGGTTTGAGCCGATGTGTGAAAGCTCGCGTCGTCATGGTGAACAATGATTCATCTGATTCGACTTCAGGCAAACAAATTGTGGTGTACCATTCATAAGTGACCGTCCTTCGTTGCACAAGCGGAACATCCGACTGTTTAAATAGGTGTTCCGCCAAAACGGTCCATAAAAATTTAGTTATGCCAAAAGTGTCACCTAGGAATCTGTTGGAAGAGTTTTCACTATGCGTAGTATAAATTAAAAGAATATTGCCAACCTTTTTTTCGTACTTGAAATACCGTTATTCTGTTTGATCCAAAGTCATCATAAAAAGCTTGATTATCATAAAAAGCTTTTCTAACAGACCTAGAGATCAGTATACATGGTGAAGGCGAGAAAAAATGTTGACTGCGATTTATATAGCAAGCAAGCAAAAACTGTTTTCATCAATTTCATGCTCTGAATTTTCCTATTATTGTTATTGTAAGACCAATATCATTATATAAACTCCTTTTGATAATTTTTTTCTTTCGCTTTGTGTACGATATCTTTAAAAATCTACCATAATACACTTTAGCTGAAATTCTGACTACTCCATTCTCAAAAGCTTAGTACAATGTCGGTATAAATTAGAAAATTATACGTTATTATTCTACCTATTTAAAGCTAGGTAACTGTTCAAAAAGTATGTTATTATTACCTATATACTTTATTGGTTATAGAAGTAGTCGTCGTGGTATAACAACGGGCTGTTATTAGAGCTCAACTGGACTTTGGAACAAGGCCGTCACTCCAACCCAATTATTATTTTTTTTCAAGAATTTTGAATCAATTTATATATCGCTATGATATGATTATATATGTAAAGATTAAAGCTATGGTAATTTTGGTGTTTTCGTACATACTTTATTCTGTAATATAGCCTGTTAAGCATATGTTGTTATACTATATCCTTTTTTCTTAATTTTTCAGTATTTTGAGCTTTTAATAGTAATAGTTTTATTAAAGTAACTCTACACATCTTCTTTAAAATATTTTTGCTTTAAAATGTTTTACAATTTTGAATAATATACTATACAATCTCTTGTTTTTCTAAGTATTTACTCTTAGTGATCGTCACTCTTCTCTTAACACGTCCCATACATCGATCAGGCATAAATGGACTGAGTGATTTTCTCATGATATTCTCTTCCACACAAGTCGACAATAACGTGCTTCGCAGAGCTAATAACCCGCAATTGAATCTTAGGTAATCATTAAGTGCCTTTTTGCAAGCCACTCCCGCTTAATAGCCACACTTACTCCTTACTGAATTGATGCAACTTGGGTGGTCTATTATGTGCAGCGTTCCTTAAAGAGTTTCTGACTTGCATAAGGATACATAAGCAATTATGGCTTAGTAAAAATCACGAAAACAACAACAACACAACGAAAATCAATTTTTCGTTGTTGACTTTTGATTAATTTATAATTTCATATATGCCATAAACTGATTGGAATAAAGGTGCATATATATAGATACTTTTGATGTATCTTATTTAGTAAGCACTACTATATGTTATGGTGTACATATATGTATGTACCAAATATATTTTTATAGTTATTTTTATTTTATAAATTAATTATCTCTTAATAAACTTTTGAAAAATTTTCATTATAGCTCACATTCCTTTTCCTCTGTCGTTTCTTCTTCTCAAGTAAAATTCTTTCAACTTTGAAGTCAAATTATGCACAAATATTTCTGTTCAATAATTAATGAGCATAATTTTTCAATTTTTTGTAATTTAGTGAAGAACTCATTTCCAAAGAAGTTCTTAAGAGTAGAAATATTGTTTGGTCAGCACATTGTGACTAATTCCTTGTAAATTGCTTGAAAACTTACAGTAGCTGTTTTACGTTGATGACCATCATTAGTTCTGCGACAAAAATTTCAAGGAATTCAAAAATTTTATTTGAGAAAAAAAAAGACTCATCTGAGTACATGTGTGCGGCATCACCTGCGTGAGTCCAACTGGAGACACACACTGGTTGTGTAGAACATAGGAGTACATTGAGTTCATTAATTTTTTTCCCTTTTTTGAATAATTAAATAATTATAGAACAATTTTCCTATTAAAGTTTTATAAATATTCTTCACCTTAATTAATTTCTTAATTTTTATTCGATTTCTATGATTTGGTTTTACTTGTAAACAATCAATCAATTCAAGACTTCACAGGAAAAAAAATTGTAGCACATATTCAAATTTAATTTAATTTATTGATTACCAGAAGGTATCATTGGAAAGAGAGATTTGAGCTTAAGTGGAAAAAATTTAGAAATTAAAAAATTGTTACACAAATTCCACACATTAAGCCTAGGTTACTAAGAAGTTTCTAATGAGACCACCTATTGAAAATCACTATTTTATTATAATTTGGAAGTAGTACTACCTTCAGTAAGCATAATTCTTGAAAGCTTCAACTTAGAATAACTTGAAATATTTCCATTTGCAATATAAATTCATAAAATTTAAAAAAAAGTTTATCTTAATAATTGAACGATCAAGTATCTTATAGATATGTTGCAAACCAAAAGTAGTCCTTTAACAAACGTTCATATATTTATATACCTACAGTATAAAATATGTACATTCATACAAAATAGCGAACTGCATATGTCTATCTTCAAGTTCTCTTCGCCTTCCATGTAAAAGAAACACTGCTCTACAGTTGCAAGGGCGTATGTCCAGTCTACTTGTCTTCGGTA
>NC_051847.1:75637115-75639119 GCF_002237135.1 Teleopsis dalmanni | reverse complement strand
TGAAATGATCAAGTTGAAGGAGTACTAACCATATAGACTGGAGAAGGCGCGTACGTAATAGAGACGCCTGGAGAGATATGTTGCATCAGGCCTAAACCCGGTAACTAGTTATTATAACCAAATAAATAAGTACATAAATAACAACGTTATCGAGTTATTGAAGAATAAAGCATAGTACCTCATAAAACATCAACTGAGTTTTATTAAAGTAAAATACTTTATTTTTTGGATTTTATTTAATACTTTAAATTTTAAATGGAAAGAAATGAAAAGATGCATTTCGTCACATAATTGTATCACTTAAGGGGTTATTGAGTTAAATCAGATTATATCAACTATACTAAGGATCCATATAGGCTTATTGACCAATTGTGTTAAAGTACAAAAACTCAAAAGTTTTATTATCACCTTAAAACTTTGGCAAAAACTAAATTAGTTTATAGAGGAGGGTTCTGCAATAGGCCAAGATCCTCACAAACAAAATACCACTGCGCAGAAACAAAGCAGATGTTAGGTACCTTCATTAGCCTCTCCTCAACTACAACAAAAATTATTAAACAGGAGATACAACCTGCTAGCATTGGTTTTCGAATCGGCTGTGCCCCGTCAACAAACTTACCACAAGACTGATATCTTTACGAGGTATTTTAATAAGAGTGCTTGATTTTTTTTTTTTTTGCTTGATGATTCAACATATGTTTAAATAATGTTAGCGATATTTTCAAATTCTTCAGGTGTTCCGAATTTACGTGAAGCACCCTGTTTGACCAGCTTATCCCCATGACTTGTAACCCAGAGTAGGAAAATGAAAAACTACATCAACATCAACTTTAGAGATGTGGAGTTTTAAAACAATCATAACCGTATATTGGACTCAGCAATAAAAATGTGGTCACATTTTTTATCCTTTATATAGTATGCCTAAACTCAGTTTATTCAATGGTTTCAGAATTGAACTTGCTCTTGTATAACTTCAAGGCCCGGTATTTTAAAAAATAAGCTATATTAACATTTAATGTAGTGGAATGGTATTCCAAATCGCAGACTTTAGTAAAACTATTGTCAACTGGAGGTGTAAGGGAAAGCGAAATAGTGCCAAATAAAATGTGATTAAAGAAATTATGTTTTAAATAGAAAGGTTTTGAAGAGTAGCGGATTATAACAATAAAAATTTTGTTTTATATTAGTTGACTTTTTGACTAACCATATAGGTTTCCGATTGATGGCCTTATAATTACATTAGCATAATAACAAGAATCCGGGAAAAGAACGAGACTCAAAGAAAATCAAAATATGCTTGAATGTAATATATCTACAAAAAGATTATTACCAAAATATAACTACATATTGTATGCAATTATTGTATACCTGTGGTTTATGTTTCAGTTTGAACATAATGTTTAATTGTTGGTATACATTAAAAACAAATTAACAAAAATCCAATACAAAATAATATATATCCTTACATGTCCTTATATATCCTTATAACACCATAACTTTATGGTGGATTATATTATTATTTTATTTATTATTTATTATTTTCGATTAAACAATATGTTGAATTGATATATACTTTGATCAGTATTTATTGAATATCCTATAGTTCCCATAGTTATTTGCCATAGGTACTGATGATGGGTATTTGGCAATAATAGAAAGAGCAGCAGCCGTATATTCTATATTATTCTCTATTATATCTCTATTATTATTTATTATTCTCTATTATTTAAAGCAATTATTATATATGAAATAGTTTAATTTTCTAACTAATCCAAAATTTGTGTGTTTAATTACTCCCAATTTAATCTTATAATAATTTTTGAATTTAACGTTCTTTATTCCTTAAATGCGATATGGATTGCATTAAATTCTTCCACTAGAAAATTGTTAAAAATTTTTAAAAACTGAAAAGCTAAAAACACATTACATATAAAAAATTACAAAAAAAAATCAATGCAGTACGCCGACAGAAGGCGTTATTTTTTTACCGCCACTTAACACATA
>NC_051847.1:75625704-75637015 GCF_002237135.1 Teleopsis dalmanni | reverse complement strand
GGCTTGGATTCTAGAGTTCTCTAGAATTACTAGCAACTGTTACACTTTTTCCAACTCTTGTCTTTCCTACGAAAACTTTATTTAATTAAAAATTTTATGCTCGATTTGCGTCTGAACTAATAAAAACTCCACTTAAGCATCTGACCAGCAATCCAGTTTTTTCCATCTTTTCCATTTTTTTTCCATATGCGTAATAACAACAAATGCCGCCATATTTTGCTGTTGATTTGGTGGCCATTAAACTGTTTGTGTCTTCTTAATTTCCTCCGTTTTGTTGTTGTTGGTTCTTCCTTGGTTTCAGTGTTCCCCTTGCGTTTTCCTAGTGTGCGCACCATTAGTGCTGAACATGGAAGCTTCTGCGTTCATGCGTTTTTAATTGCCACCTTTTTTTTCAATTTTCTTCTTCTTTTGTTTTTACGGCAATTTTTCAAAATAAAAACTGTTTTTTAATACCTCTTAGGCAGTTGGGTCTGGTTTTATTGCTATCTGGTATATAACTTAATGTTTGATCATTAGCATCAAAAATTCTTTTTTCTTAATGCATTTTTGGTATTCCTTTTTTATGATTACATAAAGACTAAGTAGGGAGAGTCGGCAGAAGGATTTTTCACTGCCTTTGGCGGTAGTAAAAAATTTGATATATGGACTATTATTCTTAGAAAGTTTATTGAAAGTTTTATTTCGAAAATGCATTTGCTTTTAATAATTTACTTGCATTTCTTAGAATAATGTCATTAGCTGCAGTACTCTTATTTACACTTAAAAGTATCGAATCTGATTGGCACATTTTTGTATGGATTTTGAATGGAGTTAGTATGGGTTTTATATGAAAAATGGCATGCTTCGCTGCATATTGGTGGATTAAAATGCGATTATAGACGCATTTTTTTCTGTTAAAGTTGTAAAAAAACAGCATTAAGTCTAGTTGACACAAATTGGCATCATTTTTAAAATATATTAAATGCATATTTTTGGCATATGTTTTTTGTTGTATTTGTACAAAAAATGTAAACACTAAAAATAAATTAATTTAAATAAAAGAAAACAAAATGAATATTAGATGGGCAATGATTAGAATTTTCTTTTTATTAAATATATAAAAAGAAAATTCTTATTGAAAATATTATTTATTGACGTATTTTAACGGATGATTGGAATTTTACAATATATTTCCATTGAACATTCATAATAGACTAATTTTTGTGTATGGCTGCACTGAAACTTAAGACGCAAAATTTTTTGTGAGTGTGTAAAGCCTAACTCTGAAGATTTTAAGAGCATTGTTATTTCTTCACATGTTTTCTTTCGCATGGTGCTGGTGTTTTTTTGCTAGTCTGAAAGAAAAAATTGCGGTTTATATAAACGTACTGCTTGTTACATTTAAAAGAAATAACATTTCGTTTGAAAAAAATCTTTTGTAGGTAATATTTTGATTTAAAGCTGTTTAGTATGTTGAGTAAGAAAACAAAAAATATTGCGTATAAATAAAAATACATTCAAAAAACAAAAAAACTCTTATTTAAAATTTCTTGTTTCAATAAAAACTAAATGCAAGGGTATTTCCTGTGTAAAGAGAATTTTTACCTATATAGGTATAAGATAAATAAAATCAATAATTCTTCTAACTCAATACAGCAATTGGTTCTAGAAGTACGTGGAATGATTGTTTCAGATTGTTTGTCTAGGACTTAGTTTTATCTTCGACTAAACGCCTTCTGTTTAGTCGGCGGGAATTATTTTTTGAACAAAGATAAAAGTTATATAGTGCTAACTCAGGTAAATATATGGATAGTTTTATTATTCAAACACTACTATTGGTCAATATATCTTTCGAAAGGTTTTGATCGATGAGGTGGCGTATTATCTTGCAATTAATGCCAATTTCTATCTGTACAACGCTTGGGCAAAATATGACAAATACGATAAACTAGACAGAACAAAACACTAAGATAAAAAATAGTTTTGGACTCGGAAACTGAATTCCTTACTGTAATATTCTTGGACTCGCGAAAGTAAAACATCAACTTCAGTTTTCACTTTCTCAAACGAGATTTTATAAATTTTTGCTTGTAAATTTGTAATAGGATTTTAAGCTTTTTCACAAGTTCAAGATGGTTTGAAACCTCTTACTTTTTTTCTTATATAGGAATGCAATGAGCCAATTGGCCTAAGTAGATCCTTTTGAATTGCTGATACCACCTTACTTAAACTTTTTCAATTAGAAAGCTGACTTTTAGTTTCTGGATCATATTGAAAACACTAACTTTTATTAGTCACAATGGTGTAAAGAAAGTTCTTGTCCTTCTTGGAAACCATCCTTCGCATAGTGAATGCTAAGGCATACCAAATAAAACCCGTCTAACATTAATATTTCCAAACAAATGGAAAAAAAAGTGTTCCACATATTGACTAAATTTTTTACTGTTAAAATAAACAACATGGATTTATAAAATTTACGAATATTTGTGTCAAGAAACTCAGCCATCAGTTATTGGTACCATTATGGAATCTGTTTGCCACCTTTTTGTGAAAATTTTCATTGGAGATAGTATGAGTTTTGTGTAAAAAATTTATTGTTATATATTAATAAATTTCTAAATCAAGATGGGATGGTGGTGAGATTATGGGAAAATCGACCGTCACCTATTAGTTAAATGCTTGAAAGATATAGATGCAGATACTATTGACGCTAAAAGTTGTGATTATGCATCTAGAGCAACTTAACTTATCTAATAGAAGATAGTCACCTTTAAAAAATCATTACCATTTATATATCTCTAATTTCGATACAGATTTCTTCCTCGTAATTTTTTTGTGGAATAAATATGCTACTCGGAGTAGTAAAATTTTTTTTTACTAATTCGTTGATCAAGGAATATCAAAATTGTATATGAGCAAACAATTGTTAAGTAAATCCGTTTAAATAATAAGTTCTCGACAATTTTAGAGGAGGGAATATATTAATTACTTTACATTGATGACTTTACACTGTCAGCTAATGAAATTAGTGAGTATTAGTAACTTTTATGTAGCTCTTTAAAATAATTCCTTAATAGTCTCCAACCCATAAATTCCTAATCATACCAGTTGTCAATACTCGTACGTGTGGTGACGTCGCGATTTCGCTAATTACTGCAACTTTATTGAGGCTTTGCTGTGAGTGAATCCGACTAATTAAAGCATAAGAACAGAAACAAGTACAAGTCTTTCAAGACATTTAATCATATATTTCATTAATTATGTTGCCATCTTGGATTGCGAGACTTTCATTATGAAGTTGAATGCGTTTAATAGCTCGATCATATCAACTATGACGCGCTAAAGAATTAAATATTGAATTTTTTAATGTGATTAACTTAAATGGAGATGGATAAAGTAAGACGGAATCACGGATGTAAGTACTTTAACACTTATGAACTAAAGTCGTAACTCCTAAAAAATTTTATTTTATTCTTAAGTGAAAAAAAAAATATATATATTATATATATATATATATATATATATATTTTACATATATATATTATATATATATATATAATAACTAAATTAATTAGTGAGTACGAAATATTGATAGTCACGAACCAGATGAATGCTAGTTGAATTCAATATTATCCATCGAACTCTTGAATGACATTTAACTGAATATGTTATTCATACACTATTAAGATATCACTCAAAAAAATTAATTGATTGTAATTCCCAAGGCATCAGAAAGCTCCAGAGTTCACAAAACATAATGAAGAGCGGAATCCAAACATAGCTACGACTTTACGGTAGGAGCTGAAATTAGATTAAGCGATTGCCATCCGACAGAAATTTCTTTCTTTTTGGAATTGAAGAGAGCCCTATAAGCCGACCATCTTTTCCATTGTTATTCAAACAAAATATTCTCTTCATCAAAACAATATTTTCCATTATTTAAAAAAGCAGTGAGTGTGTAAAGAATATGAAGTACATTCGGATGGCTTACATAGTAGAATGATCTGCTACTAAGAGTAACGTTTGGTACATATAGCGATGTGTTCATATACAATATATAGTTTGATTCTCCAGATAGCGCACTTTCAGGTTAGAAACTTTAATATGAAAAATAACAACAAAACTGTACGTATAATTTTTTTCTCTTGTTGTGTTTTCATTTTAGAGGAACTTCTTATTCTCATATGTAGATGAATTACCAAAATTCATTAGTAAATATAGTTATCCTATGGAAGACCTTTGTTTAGCTGTGTGCTTAATTGGTTTTAACTTCCTTAACCATTCTGAGATTCGATAACGCGGTGTTGGTAAGTGTGTCCTTTATGAATTTTATGATCAGATCAATCTTGTCCCTGAGGATGTCATTCGTTCTAAATTACCATGGTAGCTTGAAAAGTACCTAAAGTTAGTTTGAAATAGTCATGGATGCCTTGCTAAACGCTACGCAGATATGAATTAAGTTTGACCCGATTATTTGTTTTAGGGTTCTGTTTTTGATATTCATTTTTAGGTCCCATAAAGGCCTAAGACTGAGAGATTTAAATAGCTTGTTGTGTATGAAAGTGGAAAATAAATAAGAGATCTTATAATAAAAAAATTTTGATTTTCGGTCTAATATTGTTTTATAACAAATTATAAATGGTGAGGTGATGCATCACCCCACTTGCTATATGTATAGATTAATAAAAAAAAACTTAACCTAAGGAAGGTTAATATGTAAATAATATTAATTCTGCTATATTTAATAAAATTTATGACTTTATTTTCATATTTGAAACTGAATTATTTACAAAAATTTCCTCGTTGCCTTAATATATTCTCACCATGCGATATTGTGACTTCGCGAGGCTTGAGCCACCCTACAAGACGTGTTCGAGCGCATGTTCCTTACGAGTGGCGTTGTTTATGTGGCTGTTACCATGGCAAGAATTGGATTCGAGTGCATTCATAAAAGGAATATATTAATTTCTACATTTTCCATCTTTACATAGTATGCCATTTTTTTCCTTTTATACTATTTGAATAAACGACTCCAATTAAATTCGATCGCAAAGACATTTGTTAATGTTACCCAGTTGGGCACGTGAATATAAATCAAAGAGATTAATCGAACATGGCTCAATTGCACACAAACATGGAGAAAATACACCATTTAAACATTAAAACAACATTTAATGGCATTTATTGTTGTTCCTGTAACATTCATGGTACTAGATTTTTTTTTACTATTTTCCAGGCAGCCTCTATTCGGTAGTGTTAACTCGTCTGCCAAGGAGATTTGAATGGTGGAAAATAATGGTTCCCCAAAATGATTTACGTAGCGATTTTATGAAGTGGGATTTTATTTACTCCTTTTTAAACAATTTTTTTTTTAAAGAAACTTAAAACAAATAAAAACTTTACTAAATAAATGTGTTCCTTAAATGGAAGTGTCTTTGATAAATGGGGCACAGCTTTGAGAAGTAAAAGTTCGGCAGAAATATAATCAATAGAAAAATAGTTAACAAATGACATTGTCATGAGGTGTCAATAAAAGTGAAATTTACACTAAATAGGTGTTTGAGAAATATATATAATATATTATTTAATTTATTAGTGCCAAATTGGAGTTACTTTAGGTATTAACGCTAACTCCGAATTGTTTACCATAATTTTGTAATTTGCCACTGTTCACAATACCTCTCTATTGAAAATAACAGTTTATATTAAGAATTAAGATTCTTTCATTAAAACGGACGTTAAAAATTAATTTATCAAAATAACACTAAACATAATGTACTCCTTACGTCCTCTATTATATCAAAACACTCCAGAGTATAGTACTATGAATAGATATATGTAGAGACAATGGGGCATCTAATTGCCAAATATCCAACTCTATGCTGGGGTCGACAATTTGTAATACGAAAATTAAAACTAACAGAAGCAGGCAACAAATAATTTTAATTGGAGAACCAGGTCCGATATCTTAATAATAGTCTTTCAGTTTCAGGACCTACAGTTTTGGAAAAAAACCAATAGGTTTTTGAAAGTTATCAGTTACGATTATTGAAACTATAATTCAAACTCATCATTTAGAGTATCTTAATATCTTTAAAAGACATCAGAAGTAACAGATTATTAATATGAGACAGGCAGCTAAGCTAAGCTAAGCAAGCACGATCGATAATGAAATTAAAAAATTTTTCTAACAATGAGAATTTAAGTTAAATTTTAATCGAATAAAACTGTGACCCGAAATTACTTTTTGGGGTTCCTCTATGCTTTGGTTGAAATGTGCAGTCGGTCGGTTAAACAACCGACTTTGGTAAACTAAATAATACCTCTATACGTAATGTTTTTATTAAGATATTTAATAGCTTTGTTTTAAATACTTTCTAATTGACAACCTCTCTAAGCCTTACTGGTGTTTACAAGGGAAATGGAGTTTTGAGGTTCTAACATAAATCCCATTTTGTAATATATAAATAATTATTATTTGATAAATATTTACAGTATCAAATATTTCTGCTACCAAAACTAAAGGCGACCAATTTAAAACTGACTTTAGAAGCTGATAACTACAGCTTTTAAGAACTATAACAAATGCTGATAGAATTACAGATTGAAAGAAGTGCTTTAATGTCGACGGTAATACTGCTATAGGGTAGATTTCTTTCTTACTTTATTAGACTAATGAGCTTAGATTCATTCTACTTACCGTACCATATGAGTTGGCAGTAAGTACGGATTACGGATCTGAAAATAAATTCCAAAAATCGTTTCATTCAAACCTTGCATCGAAAGGCAAATAAGAAAAAAGGTCTAACTTTTCTTCTTCTTTATTTGCAAATTCAATTTCGAATATTGGTGACCATATGATATTAAACTGTATTGTTTTAATTACCTTTTGATAGACATAATTACAAATATTTTACAACTTCTGCATATTCTTCTCTGCATCTAGCTATATTTATAAGGATGCTGACATGATGTAGTCAAGTCCATTGACATATGTTTCGCAGCCATGAAAATTGTTTTTACCAATATCGCATTTCCCTTTGATTTTTCCCTGAATAATCATTTGGATAAGCTCATATTTTAAGTTACTCATAATATGCTATGACTTAACTCAGCCAATTGGAATTACCATAAGTTCATAAATGGATCTAAAATGGAATGCGGAGTTAGAAATCATTTTAGGTAAAAAGGATATAAGAAGATCTTTTTACATCGCTAGTTTGAGTAATCTATTCCCAGTTGAAATCTTTGGAGTTAGTCCGATTAAATTCAAAAAGAATTTAGAAATAGAGCCATTGTACAAAATCAAAGCTAGTGAAGCTCTTCAAGACTCAACTAAGATCTAGATAAGATAAATAGATAGTACATAATATAATCATCTAATTCCAGGATACTGAGAAATCCAAGGAATAAAATTGCTGATTAATTAAATAAACAAATATCAGTATTATAATCAAAAGAGAAATGAATACTGATTTTATTAACAGGTGTCCGCCATCATTTTCTAAGAGCAGCAGAAACAAATCGAAAATTGCAATGGATTGCAAAATATTTGAACTAAAATAGTCAAGCTACAGTTTTCCCGAACGAAAATTTCATCGAGCAGAGCAAAGATCGTAGAGGTTAGACTCGTGCCGGTATTGAGAATTCACTGGTCAGTGGGCACCTATGCTAAAAATTGGATATCAATTTCCACTATATATGCAGGGAGGAAGAGAACTAGGAAACAACCGAACACTTTCTTTGCAAATGGACAGGTCTGGAAGACTCAAAGATTTCGTTGTGGACGTCTACGAACTAATGGGCCTGCCAAAATCGCAAACATATAATAGTTCTTTAAAAAGTAAACTATTTTATCAATTAAAACTGAAATTTTTATAATAGGGTTTGTGATAATAAAATAACGCCTCTGCATTAATTGGACAGAAGAGAAAGCTCTGCAACTACTAGAACCTACCAACTCAACAGTTTAGTTCCAATTTTTAAATATATGCTATATGGTATAAATTAAAATTAATTGGGTTAGGTTAGGTTATACCGACAATTCTAAGGGATCCACTTACACCTATGGGCCCATTGTGTTACCGTATAATTAAACAACAAAAAAAAATTATTTTAGTAATTAATAAATAATTTTAGTTTTAATAATTTAATTTACTACGATAGGTGCCAATTCAAAATATTCAAGAAATACAGTTGCAATCGCTATTTAAGGGAGTTGTCTGTATCAATTATAACAGAGTTATTATCTGCATTTATTATTTGTATTAGCTGTTAAGGCTGTTAAGGCTTTTAAGATTTTTTTATTTCTTAAAGATTATGATAATGGCCAGTACTCATATTTCGTTGCCAACATTTTTCTGTTGATTATTGCAGAATGCTCGATGCAGATGGGAGTGAAGTGCAGCTGTGGAAGTGCAATTTTCGTTATTAAGAAATGAAATTTTGTTGCTTTATTAGAGGCTAAGCCAAGATAAGTTATTTCTTGTACTGTAATTGTTATATTACTTCAGTTGTTCCAAGTTGTTTGTTGGTTGTTGGACTTCGTTGGACTTCGTTGGACTTCGCTGGCGTTTTTGGGTCTTCATTTTCATTTTTTGCCATTTTAACCAACATCCTTTGGCGTTTTGTATTGGCCAAGGTGCTACGCTATCATTATGGAAACATGGTATTTATTTGTGATTTTACCCATATTAAATTTTTGTATATTTTTTATTTGCACCTTTAGTGTTGGAGTTAAAGTGAGCCATTGGAATGGCACTGGGTGTTGCTCTTGCCATTCTCGTTGTTGGATTTGATGGTTGCGTTGGTATTGTGAGTGTAAAATTTTAATATTCATGCAATTATTTTGCTTAAAGCACTCTGCTTTTATTATTTTATTTATTTATTTTTCGTACTTGTTTAAAGATTTGATTGCATTTTGACACGAGATACTTAAGCGAGTTCAAAGAATAAACAATAAGCCGAGGAGTTCAGGATATTGTTTGTGTAAAATTACAATCTTCATGGTCTTACGTTTGGCTTTAGGTTGGCTTAAGGTTGGCCTCTCTGTGTGTTTGACCGCAGCTTGACTTTTCGACCAAATGTGCAATTGAAGCGAAAATTGCTGGTGAAAATGAACCGCGAAGTGGTTAAGGCATGAATTCATGAATTGTTTAGTATAAATTAATAAATTTATTTTTTTTTTAAAGCTATAAAATATAATTTCAGTTATACACGTATATATTTTAAAGGTGTTTTTCGTAATATTTACAAATCTTAGCTTAAGTTCATTATAAATTAGCCTGAAGAAAAAATAATTTTTTATAATCGTGTTAACTTTTCGAAAAATATTACTTCTTTTTGGAGTATTTAAAATAGTATAGTTTATATTTTAAGCAAATAAGTGATTCTTTTATTTACGTTACATATTTTTTCATTAGCAAATCTGTCAATAAAATGTCATGGCACGATTCCAATTTCCTTGAGACTCAGCTATAACAACGGTTTATTATTTAACTTTTAACTGCACTATATGCCATTATAGCTTTTTAAAACATCGAGCTATAAGTTGTATGTTGATTACACTAACAAAACTAACTTTCCATCTAGAACCATTTCTACACCGCTATCTAGAGTCAACTTTACTTACTTACTTATATGGCTATAACAACCCGTTACCGAATTTCGATCTGAAGCAGCATATTTCTTCAGACCCTCGGCTGCATTCACACCTTCACATGTTACGTACATCAAGTCCATTTAATGCTGTTTCGACTTGAACACTTTACCGGAAACACGGTCTACCTCTACATCTTCCTTTTCCAAGTATCGTTTCAAAAACCTTTTTCGATTGAGCATCGTAATCGATTCTGACTACAAGACCAAAATAGAGAAGACGCTAGATGTTAATTCGCTGAATTATAGACAGCTTGTGCAGATCGTGATTCATATGGATTCGATAGTTGTCGCCAACTCGTAAAGGATCAAAGATTTTACGGGGAACTTTTCTCTTAAAAACTTCCAGTGCAGAATGATGACTTTTATGATAAAGTTTTTATAGAGCCATTTAGAATACAGCATATAATAGCTGTATTATTAAATGAACGTGTATAGGAAGTTGTAATCATGTCCAACACGAAATATAGAGTATATTTAGGAGCTAGACTCTACAAGTCATAGTATTTTTTGAATATAAAAATAATAATTCTAGATATTAGGAAAATAGTTAATAATATTGGTAGTAATTTGCTGGTTGCTATTATTAACTTAGAAATAAATAAAACAAAAAAACACATTCAATGATTGCGAAAATGTAGCTGAAGTGGGATTAAAAACACAAAGCTCCAAAGAAAGGACTATTTTACGATCAAAGACCAAATATAATGATAACCAGATAATAGATAGCAAACTATTTGCGAATGTAAAAGAACTTTTTTGCATAAGAAAGAAACTAATTCAAAAGATATTACGACTGCAATAATACATAATAAAGGCTAAGCTGGGAAGAGAACCTTCTTACAGCATATCAACTTTCCTTTTATCCTAAATTCAATTAAAAAATCAGCGTATATACGTATAATAGTATAATTCGTTCAATTCTTACAAACGGATTGGATACACTAAATAAACCAGGTTTTGAAAGAAGAGTACTTTGGAGTATATATGCATTTGGTATTGATTATTTTAATCTGATATAATTAAACAGATCGTATAATAAAGTTGTAGAGATAGAATCGAGATAACTGAAGTGTGTTGTGACGAGTTTTAGAATCTCGTCACAAACAAACAACAAGAAAATAAAATAAAAAAAAAAAAAAAAAAAACAATAAATATAAGATTTTAATTAAATAATAATTTAGTTTTTATTAGTTTAAGAACACATAAAATAAATATATAGTAATAAAAAAGGTGTAATAAAATAAGTAATGAAAAGTTAAACTAAAGTAATAACACACCTTTTTGTTTGAGGGTAACTATTTTGTAAAATTTTAACAAATGTGCAGCAACAGTAAGCATACCAGACGCAGACACTTAGAATGGACAATAACAAAGCTGTACAAAGTGCACTCAACAATTAGAAGTCCCGTTTCCAAAATCCGTATAAAAGGAGAAGCAAAGTAAAACACAGAGACTTGGCCACAGCATTTCGAGCAGTGCACATCACCAGAGAGACTTGGCCACAGCATTTCGAGCAGTGCACATCACCAGAGAGACTTGGCCACAGCACTTCGAACAGTGCACATCACCAGAGACTCTATGGCAGGCCACGAAGCAGAACACTTGACAGAGCCAGAGCAAGTGTATAAACAGGTAATTAAAAATATTTAAATAACATTTTCCTAGTCCATCA
>NC_051847.1:75616431-75625604 GCF_002237135.1 Teleopsis dalmanni | reverse complement strand
TCGTTGTTGGATTTGATGGTTGCGTTGGTATTGTGAGTGTAAAATTTTAATATTCATGCAATTATTTTGCTTAAAGCATTCTGCTTTTATTATTTTATTTATTTATTTTTCGTACTTGTTTAAAGATTTGATTGCATTTTGACACGAGATACTTAAGCGAGTTCAAAGAATAAACAATAAGCCGAGGAGTTCAGGATATTGTTTGTGTAAAATTACAATCTTCATGGTCTTACGTTTGGCTTTAGGTTGGCTTAAGGTTGGCCTCTCTGTGTGTTTGACCGCAGCTTGACTTTTCGACCAAATGTGCAATTGAAGCGAAAATTGCTGGTGAAAATGAACCGCGAAGTGGTTAAGGCATGAATTCATGAATTGTTTAGTATAAATTAATAAATTTATTTTTTTTTTTTAAAGCTATAAAATATAATTTCAGTTATACACGTATATATTTTAAAGGTGTTTTTCGTAATATTCACAAATCTTAGCTTAAGTTCATTATAAACTAGCCTGAAGAAAAAATAATTTTTTATAATCGTGTTAACTTTTCGAAAAATATTACTTATTTTTGGAGTACTTAAAATAGTATAGTTTATATTTTAAGCAAATAAGTGATTCTTTTATTAACGTTATATATTTTTTCATTAGCAATTCTGTTTCAATAAAATGTCACGGCACGATTTCGATTTCCTTGAGACTCAGCTATAACAACGGTTTTTTATTTAACTTTTAACTGCACTACATGCCATTATAGCTTTTTAAAACATCGAGCTATAAGTTGTATGTCGATTACACTAACAAAAACCACTCTTCCATCTAGAACCATGTTTACACCGTTGTCTAGAGTCAACTTTACTTACTTACTTAGTTGGCCATAACAACCCGTTACCGAGTTTCCAACAGAAGCAGCATATCTCTTCAGACCCTCTGCTGCATTCACACCTTCACCAGTTACGTACATCAAGTCCATTTAATGCTGTTCCGACTTGAACACTTTACCGGAAACACGGTCTACCTCTACGTCTTCTTTTTCCAACTACCGTTTCAAAAAACTTTTTCGATTGAGCATCGTAATCGATTCTGACTACAAGACCAAACCAGAGAAGCCGCTAGATGTTAATTCGGTGAATTATAGAAAGCTCGTGCAGATCGTGATTCATATGGATGCGGTAGTTGTCGCTAAGTCGTAAAGGATCAAAGATTTTACGGGGAACTTTTCTCTTAAAAACTTCCAGTGCAGAAAGATGACTTTTATGATAAAGTTTTTATAGAGCCAACTAGAATAGTATATATTATATCTAATCATATATAATACATATTATTTTACATATATGTATGTGCGATTCTCACATTGATTACACTAAACAACGGATAGCAATAATTGTTCTTCCAATTTTAAGGCCCAATTTACCGAAGACTAAGTTATATTAACATATAGCGTAGATAAAAATGTTGCATATCATAGCTGTATTATTAAATGAACGCGTCCAGAAGTTATGTCCAACTCCGAATATAGAGAATATTTATGAACTATGACTTCGAGATATTAGGGATATAGTTAATAATATTGGTAGTAATTTGGTTCCGAAGAAAGGAGTATTTTACGATCAAGGATCAAATATAAAACTACAAAAAACTATTTGCGAATTTAAAAGAACTTTTATGCATAAGAAAGAAACTAATACAAAAGATATTACAACTGCTATAATATATTATAAAGGGTAAGCTAGAAAGAGAACTTTCTTACAGCATATCAACTTTCCTTTTATCCTAAATTCAATTAAAAAATCAGCGTATATACGTATAATAGGATAATTCCTTCAATTCTTACAAACGGATGGGATATACTAAATAAACCAGGTTTTGAAAGAAGAGTACTTTGGAGTATAAATGGATTTGGTATTGATTATTCTAATCCGATATAATTAAATAGATCGTATAATAAAGTCGTAGAATGTGATAAAATTGTTTAAATCGAGATAACTGAAGTGTGTATGAGAAATACATTTTCAGTAAGTGGCAATAAAAGCACTTACACCTGAGGTGAATCTGGTCGACGACCATTAAATAATGAGTGTACATAGCATCAGATCAGGAACAATGGTACTTATTCGTTAAGAAAGCAATATTCTATTAATGATTGTAATGCTAACAAAAAAGAAGAATAATAACAAAAGAGAAGAACTAATAAAGTAATTTTTTAGGGGTTGTGAGAGAAATAAAATTTTAATGAATAGCATATCATCTGAGCATAAGTGGTTATATGCAGTTATAACTACTTATATTATTGTAACCACCTACAGCCATTATTGTCCAAGATATTAAAACCCAGTCATTTAACTGCTCAATCACTTTTCAATATTGATGTCCATAAAATATTAATATTCATAAATTGAAGCGGGACTTTACTATAAACGAAAATATGAATCACAGACATATGAATCATTCAAGATGTAACATTTTCGAACTATAAAGAAACGAGCATCAGCTGGAGGAGCTGCCAGAGTTATTGGTTCAATATTTGCATAAACTTTAAATAATATTTTCAATCTACAAATATAGTAGAACAAAAGTATAGGTGATGCTGTGACATTGTGGTTGACATGGTTTGAATGGGGAGAATGGGTGGTTAATCACATCTATCTTCTAACTAGGTATTGTTACCTTTTAAATAACATAAATATTTAACATGTTAATTCTAATGATAAATTCAATATTATCTCGCAGATAAACATTGAAAATAATAGAAATATTCAATTTGTTGATTTTATAAATAAGTCGATGTTCATCTTTAGCAGTTTCAGAAGATTATGAACTGGGTAATAAATTTAAATATAATTCATAATTAAATGGAACCAAAATGTTTTGTTAAAATAAAACTAAAATTGACGTAACAGCTTAAAAACACTTTATAAAAGATAATTTTTTTGTCTATAAAATAAACTAATCTTAAAGCGGTTTTTTTTGAACAGTAGTGAACTACAACAACAAAAATTAATTTTATATTATTTTAATTAATAGAATTTTTGGCTGACCATACAGCTGTTTCGAGTATTGCCAAATACCCACTATCAGTGGTCTTGGAAATAATTCTTGTATTCCATTATTCTTAAATAATGTTTTGAGACTGGAAGTACCAGGAATCGAACTCGGGTCCTGCCAAATGTGAAGCTCAGAATAATTAACCAAACTAATCTAATAAACTAATCTAATAAACTAATCTTATAAATTATTAAAGATACATTTTCACAAAGGGTTGAAAATGATCACTTCGGTTAAATATAATATGAGCGTATTTCTGATCCTGAGTTGATCAATAAAATCAATTTGATAGTAAACAATAATATATACAATAATTATAATTGGGATGTCAATAAAAAATCTATTTATATATTGATTTATTACCATGATAAGAGCACTTTTAATTTTTTTTAATTTAACAATGAATTGAATTAATCTTTTTATTATTTTTAAACAATACTTTCAAAATGTTTCTCATATTTATTTACAACGTCACCATAAAATTAAATTTATGATAATCGTATCTAAAAATTTTTTTTAAAAATTCATATACTATACATCACTATTTATGATTCTATTCTCGTCATTTAAATTGCCTTAAATCCATTATCTTGGGTGACACGCTGCAGTCGAGTTTGTTCTAATAAAAAACCACCGGGAAAGTATAGTAAAAAATTTTTTATTTATTGCCCGCAATTCTCAACAAAAGGAATCACTTAACAATTTTTTAAATGAGATGCGGGTGGCCCGTCCTTTTTCATCATTCAATTCAATTTTTAAGGCGCATCATTTGTGCAAAAGTCACGTTCGCGTGTTCAAGGTGCAATAAAAGATAATGCAGTTCTGTATAGCGCCTCCACTCAAATAAATTCTAGGAATTGAAATTTCTCACGGTAGAGGAAATTTAATAATTAACTTTATTGGATTATTAACCTAAGAGATAGACTATATTGTATATGTTTGTTTAAAGCATTGAGCTGAACATCAAACCTTAAAATCTTGATGGCAAGACATATATTGGATGATTAGTTTTGTGAAATGATAATTAAGTTCCAAAATTCTTTCTAAACTAATCTATTGACTTATTTGAAATGACATTGGTTTAAAATATTTCAAGTCAAAAAGTCACAATTCCAAACTTTTACGGTTCATTGCGTCTCGAATTATATCATCCACATTATATATCACATAATATATTTGAAAATTAATCCACAGTTCTTCATAAGATTTGATTTATTTGTTAAGTATTAAAGTCTATATGTGTGTTCTTTAACTTTTTTTACTAATACTTCTCTCTCACTCTCTTTATATTCAAGAGCAGATCAATAATTTGTGATTTGACAAAATTTTAAATACTTTGCTTTGAAGCACCGCCATTAGAACAGTATCTGAACCTGTGATTGTCTCCGTGTTTGCACAGTCATTGTCATTGTCCTTGCTGTTACTGGTGTTGTTAAAACAGTTGGAATTGTTATCTATGTTGACAATAGCGGTTTCTTTCGATTTCATTTGTTGCGATTAACTCCTGCTGTCCTATTGTGTCACTAACGTAAATATTTATAGCTTTTCACAAAGGATAATCGTACGTATCCTTTTCCTATTTTCTTGTTGTGAATTTTCTTGTTTTTTAAAAGTAAGTAATTGTAATGAGATCCTTTTTTTTATTTTTTATAAAAAATATATTTTGTATTTTTAATTTTGTCGTAGTACTTCTTACAATATTTTGATCAATCGGATTTTGTTGTAAGTATCCTTTTTTCAAATTGGATTACCTTACAAACAATTGTGTAATTTATAGTTTCTTATTATTGATATCGTTGACAATAAGGATATTTTAGAATACAAATAAAAATTGCAGAGTCACTTTTATGTCTCGCCGACAAAAACGATTTGTGGGATTTATTTATGTCATAAGATTTGTGGGTTTGAGGATTTTACACTTGGGTGGCATCAGATCAGATTGGCATATTTGTATAGTATTTTTCATATTTTATATGTTTTTTTTGAACTAATTATTATTTGATAATAATAACAAATATGTTATTATGTTTTATGTTATTATAATAGAATATTATAATATTTATGTTATTATTATACTAGAATTTAACCCGGCAAACGTTGTTTTGCCGTATAAATTATTTCTACTGATTATTTTTATTTTAAATAAATGATAATGAATGTATTGTATTGTACTACCATTTGCCGCAATATTGTGAACTATTTCCGTGGCTCTGAACGAAGTCATTTGGAAGCAGGAATAAAATATGCGAATGGAGTTCAGGAACAGATTTGAATCTTCATGCGTGCCAATGAGCAAACCGTTCAATGGTTCTGGTGGTCTCTCAATTTCTGGTAGTTGCACTTTTCCTGATGCGCAAGACAATCTGTTTGATTCTTGCTTGAATTTGAGTGCATGACAATAAGGGCATTCTTTGTCCATAGAACCAATCATCACTTTTGTTAAAGCAATAAAGATAGTTTTGCTGGATAGGGACACCCTAATCACTTTAGCGGTATGAGATTCACTTTACGACCTATTCTCATACCTACCAAATATACACGAAAAGTTTCATGACAATTGGTCAAGCCGTTGCGGAAGAGTTTAAACACAAACACCGTGACTCGAGACTTTTATATATAAGATTATAATAATTATATGTATAATAGTATATATATGTATAATTGTATGTTATTATACCATAATAACATATAATTTAATATATTATTATATTAACTTAACTCCTTAAGCAACTCTTAAAGAATAACTCTCTTATTTTACTTATTCCCTTAAAAAGCTATATATATAATATAACATACATATATTGTATTAGTTTTAAGAATTGGTAATTATAAAATTAAATTAGTCATAAATATACTTATCTCGTGTAGTGACCTTACTAAATATATCAATATATAGATGACACTTTTTTTAGTTCTCTTTTATTTCAAAGTACAAAAGTTTAATTAAATAAAATGTTGGTGATATTGTTTTTACCAGTGTTAAGAAAGCAAAGCGATACTTAGTCATCTAAAAAGACGAAGGACATAAAAGGATATGACTTTCCATGCAAAACAAGAACAGCAAAAAATCGCTACACAAAACTCAAGAAATAATAATACAGTGGCCCTTATTTTTATAATAAATTTTTACTTAGTGCATAGTTTCAGAGGGTCGCCATGCCAAACGCACCGTTTCCAGCGGTTATTATTAATTATTAAGTAGATGAGAAATACAAACATTCAAATTTTGTTTGTTATAGAAATATTCTATTTATTAAAATGTAAGCTTAAATAGGCATTATAAATCACTTCACTATTTCAAAAAATTTCTATAGCATTCAATAAGTTTATTAATGGTGTTTCAATGGCGCAGTCAGACTTGGGGTCTTTCGTTGTGATAAGTTCATGGTATAATTTTCTCAGATTTCCACTACAGATTGAACCAATTTTAGAAAAATTTTGCCAGTTTTAAGTTAGTATCTCCAAAACCAGGGATTTGAATGTCTCAAAAAATGCTTGCCACTCATTTTTCTTTTAATGTTTAAGAGCAAGAAAAATTTATTGAGTGACCACTCGGGACTGTAAGGCGGTTGATCCATCAATTCGACGTTTTGAGTAGTCAAACATTTTTTTTTTGAGCTGATGTGTGGGGTCGAATTATCATGGAGAATGAACTTCCCGCGACGTTTGGTTTTCTTCAATTTTCCGAAGATTTTCGAAAAACAAAAGGTTGTGTATCGTTTTACGTTGTTTAAGTGGTACAGTTGTGATATGTTCGGTTTTTCTAAATAGTCATGAGACCATTTGCTTGGATTTGTTTCATCCGCGAACAACTTTTATCGAGTTTTACTCACTTTGGAATGTATTGACTGTATGTTATGCTGGTTCCATTAATGTCAAAAGGCGTGTCCATCTCTTGGTATGAGACACGCCATTCTATCCCAATTGCGTATCGCACGGCACCGATGTGTTCTGGTATAACATTCGTTGTTGGGCGAGTTTCACGAAATTCGTCTTGGTCGAAGTAACGACCTTGTACGAACTTATTGTCGAAGCAAGTTGATCGATGGTTTATTCTTTGGTTAATCCACGTCAAAAATCGCAAAAAATTATCACATGAAAATGTTTATTATTTAATTCCATTTTTTTACAGAGACACAATTTAGAATTGATGAAAAGAACATTATAAGCGCGCATTGCTGAAATATTGCAATGGTATCAAAATTCATCTGTCAGACTTTAGTGTTGCCTAGGCGCAATATCTAAAAGGCAGCCTACGTATTCTACTTTTATAATTATCTTTTATTTGGAAAATTGAAATTGTGGAAGTAAAAGTAAGTTATTTACAAATAATTACATTAAAGATAATTTTCAATTAAAACAAAAAGTATTAAGCTTAATTATTTAATTTCAGTGACTTTTTGTTGACTTCACGATTCTTTAATTTTTTATATATTTATTATTATTTTAGTTGAAGTCTCAAATGGGGTACGTAGATTTTTTTTATGGTTTTGACGTTTATCGTGATTTATGTCATGTTTCACTTTTTGCTCAAGTCCTTTTATGACATACACAATGCGAAAAATTTACCTCGAAAGATGGCCACTAATAAAGCTGGTGTCTGCGATAAAAGGCTTTGCGTCCAACATTTTCAGCGACAACTTATATATATCGAAGCTTGCATCTGACAATGAGATATCAAAATGAGTTTTAATTTGGTCATAAAGCAATCATAATTACATGTTGTGCTATTTGATACCATAGAAAAACAATCAAAGCCGCACAGATGATAGAAGCAACATCTAAATAATGTTGCATGTTGCAGTAAATCGTATTGGACGCACCGTAGATGCAATTATGTCCTTTTATGGTTGCAGCTGTAACTGCGCTGCGTTGTTATGATTAAAATCTTGTGATGCCTCTATTAAAGCCATAAAAAGCACAATTGTACGTCCGTATAATTGAACAAGTACAAGTATTATATTGTCAATGCAGATAGTTTTTTATTTTTGTTGAATAATTTTGTTGGTTATATAAACAATTACAATTTTGAATAATAACAAAATTATATTCAGCATAATTGTATCTTTTTTTCATAGTACTAATTTGTCTTCTAATTGTGTTTAAATATTTAATTTTAGTCATGTTTTAAAAAGAACTGAATAAATATTATCTTAGAAAACTAGATAGGTTGCATATACTGGATTGGTAAATACATGCGCGGCGTGTTATCAATAGCAGAGCTAACACTTCAATGTTTTTAAATATTCCATTAACCAAAAATGGAATGTTCATGGCAAAGAGTGCATATAGATTTCAATGGCTAGATATTCAATTCCATGTGGCTAACAGTTGTTGACACTTACTCAGAGTTTTCAAATCTAGCATACCATTGACACAACATTAGCCTGAACAACAATTTATATAATAAGCCTTGTAACTGCTATAATCGTTACTGGAAACAATAGTTAGTGATAATGGACCTCAACTAACATTAAGCAATTTACTGAATATTGTGCTCAAGATGGTATCGATCATGTAAGATTAGTTTAAGTTATTTTTTTGGGCCAAGATTGTCAGGATCAATAAGCTAGGCAAGGATCAATTTCGTATTTTTGCTATTACTTTTGTACTTCTTAGTTGTACCTAAATTTTAATAGATACATATATACCATAATATATACATACATACATACATACGAAGCTTTGACTGAGTGAGCGAGCCCGCAGCACTCTACATAACGTGGGCCTAAGTGGTTCTGACCCAACAACCAACCTAATATCAAATCGCAAGACTGATATTTTTACGGGGCATCTCAAACAGATTGTTAGATTTTTTATAATAAAATGGGGTCACTTTGCATACAGATACCTGCATATCATTGCAGCTTCCCATTTATATAACAATATAAGATTTCGAAAACTGTTAACACGATGACAGTGGTATGTCAAATCCTAAAAAGAGCAACCCAGGATTCAGAAGAAGTATGCTTTTAATCATGAAGATAATGTGGTTGCTCACACAGCATAAAATCCTAGCACTAGCATCAATGAATTAAAGTATTAACCGTTGCAACAACCAGCCGATCGACTAGATTAGATTAGATTAGATCTAAAAAAATTATAAAACTCAAAGAAAACAAATTGCATTAAACGAA
>NC_051847.1:75606029-75616331 GCF_002237135.1 Teleopsis dalmanni | reverse complement strand
TCAGTAAGTGGCAATAAAAGCACTTACATCTGAGGTGGATCTGGTCGACGACCATTAAATACTGAGTGTACATAGCATCAGATCAGGAACAATGGTACTTATTCGTTAAGAAAGCAATATTCTATTAATGATTGTAATGCTAACAAAAAAGAAGAATAAGAACAAAAGAGAAGAACTAATGAAGTAATGTTTTAGGGGTTGTGAGAGAAATAAAATTTTAATGAATAGCATATCATCTGAGCGTAAGTGGTTATATGGAGTTATAACTACTTATATTATTGTAACCACATACAACCATTATTGTCTAAGATATTAAAACCCAGTCATTTAACTGCTCAATCACTTTTCAATATTGATGTCCATAAAATATTTATATTCATAAATTGAAGCGGGACTTTACTATAAACGAAAATATGAATTGCAGACATAAGAATGATTCATGATGTAGATGTAGATCATTAGTAAACCCATGTTGACAAATGTCAGACGTTACTATAGCAAAATTCAGTACTACGCTGTAGAAATCAAATATTTAAATCGTCTTCTTTACTGACCTCTTGGTATAGGTTTAATTTATTTACTATAGTTAATAATTTAATAAGTTGTAATTAAACGTCAGTTATGACGGTAGTGTCTATTTTACTTAATAGAATAAAGACTTAAATGTTGTCTTTCGAAACCGCTATATAGTTAATGATAAAGTATAACATTTGCGAACTATAAACAAACGAGCATCAGCTGGAGGAGCTGGAGTAGAACAAAAGTATAGGTGATGCTGTGACATTGTGGTTGACTCGGGTTGAATGGCGAGAATAGGTAGTTAACCACATCTTTCTGCTAACTTGGTGTTATTGGTATTTTAAATAACTTAAATATTTAACATGTTGATTCTAATGATAAATTCAATATTATACCACAGATAAACATTGAAAATAATCGAAATATTGAATTTGTTGATTTTATAAATAAGTCGATGTTCATCTTTTGCAGTTTCAGAAGATTATGAACTGGGTAATAAATTTAAATATAATTTATAATTAAATGGAACCAAAATGTTTTGTTTAAATAAAACTAAAATTGACGTAACAGCTTAAAAACACTTTATAAAAGATAATTTTTTTGTTTATAAAATAAACTAATCTTAAAGAGGTTTTTTTTGAACAGTAGTGAACTACAACAACAAAAATTAATTTTATATTATTTTAATTAATTGAATTTTCGGCTGACCATACAGCTGTTTCGAGTATTGCCAAATACCCACTATCAGTGGTCTTGGAAATAAATCTTGTATTTAATTATTTTTAAATAATTTTTTGAGACTGCAAGTACTAGGAATCGAACTCGGGTCCTGCCAAATGTGAAGCTCAGAATAATTAACCCAAGTAATCTAATAAACTAATCTAACAAACTAATAAACTAATCTTATAAACTATTAAAGATACATTTTCACAAAGGGTTGAAAATGATCACTTCGGTTAAATACAATATGAGCGTATTTCTGATCCTGAGTTGATCAATAAAATCAATTGGATAGTAAACAATAATACATATATACAATAATTATAATTGGGATGACAATAAAAAATCTATTTATATATTGATTTATTACCATGATAAGAGTACTTTTAATTTTTTTTTAATTAAACAATGAATTGAATTAATCTTTTTTTATTATTTTTAAACAATACTTTCAAAATGTTTCTCATATTTATTTACAACGTCACCAAAAAATTAAATTTATGATACTCGTATCCAAAAAATTTTTTTAAAAATTCATATACTATACATCACTATTTATGATTCTATTCTCGTCATTTAAATTGCCTTAAAACCATTATCTTGGGTGACACGCTGCAGTCGAGTTTGTTCTAATAAAAAACCACCGGGAAAGTATAGTAAAAAATTTTTTATTTATTGCCCGCAATTCTCAACAAAAGGAATCACTTAACAATTTTTTAAATGAGATGCGGGTGGCCCGTCCTTTTTCATCATTCAATTTTTAAGGCGCATCATTTGTGCAAAAGTCACGTTCGCGTGTTCAAGGTGCAATAAAAGATAATGCAGTTCTGTATAGCGCCTCCACTCAAATAAATTCTAGGAATTGAAATTTCTCACGGTAGAGGAAATTTAATAATTAACTTTATTGGATTATTAACCTAAGAGATAGACTATATTGTATATGTTTGTTTAAAGCATTGAGCTGAACATCAAACCTTAAAATCTTGATGGCAAGACATATATTGGATGATTAGTTTTGTGAAATGATAATTAAGTTCCAAAATTCTTTCTAAACTAATCCATTGACTTATTTGAAATGACATTGGTTTAAAATATTTCAAGTTAAAAAGTCACAATTCCAAACTTTTACGCTTCATTGCGTCTCGAATTATATCATCCACATTATATATCACATAATATATATGAAAATTAATCCACAGTTCTTCATAAGATTTGATTTATATGTTAAGTATTAATGTCTTTATGTGTGTTCTTTAACTTTTTCTTTACTTATACTTCTCTCTCACTCTCTTTATATTCAAGAGCAGATCAATAATTTGTGATTTGACAAAATTTTAAATACTTTGCTTTGAAGCGCCGCCATTAGAACAGTATCGGAACCTGTGATTGTCTCCGTGTTTGCACAGTCATTGTCATTATCCTTGCTGTTACTGGTGTTGTTAAAACAGTTGGAATTGTTATCTATGTTGACAATAGTGGTTTCTTTCGATTTCATTTGTTGCGATTAACTCCTGCTGTCCTATTGTGTCACTAACGTAAATATTTATAGCTTTTCACAAAGGATAATCGTACGTATCCTTTTCCTATTTTCTTGTTGTGAATTTTCTTGTTTTTTAAAAGTAAGTAATTGTAATGAGATCCTTTTTTTTATTTTTTTATAAAAAATATATTTTGTATTTTTAATTTTGTCGTAGTACTTCTTACAATATTTTGATCAATCGGATTTTGTTGTAAGTATCCTTTTTTCAAATTGGATTACCTTACAAACAATTGTGTAATTTATAGTTTCTTATTATTGATATCGTTGACAATAAGGATATTTTAGAATACAAATAAAAATTGCAGAGTCACTTTTATGTCTCGCCGACAAAAGAGATTTGTGGGATTTATTTATGTCATAAGATTTGTGGGTTTGAGGATTTTACACTTGGGTGGCATCAGATCAGATTGGCATATTTGTATAGTATTTTTCATATTTTATATGTTTCTTTGAACTAATTATTATTTGATAATAATAACAAATATGTTATTATGTTTTATGTTATTATAATAGAATATTATAATATTTATGTTATTATTATACTAGAATTTAATACGACAAACGTTGTTTTGCCGTATACGGTAAATTATTTCTACTGATTATTTTTATTTTAAATAAATGATAATGAATGTATTGTATTGTACTACCATTTGCCGCGATATTGTGAACTATTTCCGTGACTCCGAACGAAGTCATTTGGAAGCATGAATTAAATATGCGAATGGAGTTCAGGAACAGATTTGAATCTTCATGCGTGCCAATGAGCAAACCGTTCAATGGTTCTGGTGGTCTCTCAATTTCTGGTAGTTGCACTTTTCCTGATGCGCAAGACAATCTGTTTGACTCTTGCTTGAATTTGAGTGCATGACAATAAGGGCATTCTTTGTCTATAGAACTAATCATCACTTTTGTTAAAGCAATAAAGATAGTTTTGCTGGATAGGGACACCCTAATCACTTTAGCGGTATAAAATATACTTTACGACCTATTCTCATACCTACCAAATATACACGAAAAGTTTCATGACAATTGGTCAAGCCGTTGCGGAAGAGTTTGAACACAAACACCGTGACACGAGATTCTTATATATAAGATTATAATACTTATATGTATAATATTATATATATGTATAATTGTATGTTATTATACCATAATAACATATAATTTAATATATTATTATATTAACTTAACTCCTTAAGCAACTCTTAAAGAATAACTCTCTTATTTTACTTATTCCCTTAAAAAGCTATATATATAATATAACATACATATATTGTATTAGTTTTAAGAATTGGTAATTATAAAATTAAATTAGTCATAAATATACTTATCTCGTGTAGTGACCTTACTAAATATATCAATATATAGATGACACTTTTTTTAGTTCTCTTTTATTTCAAAGTACAAAAGTTTAATTAAATAAAATGTTGGTGATATTGTTTTTACCAGTGTTAAGAAAGCAAAGCGATACTTAGTCATCTAAAAAGACGAAGGACATAAAAGGATATGACTTTCCATGCAAAACAAGAACAGCAAAAAATCGCTACACAAAACTCAAGAAATAATAATACAGTGGCCCTTATTTTTATAATAAATTTTTACTTAGTGCATAGTTTCAGAGGGTCGCCATGCCAAACGCACCGTTTCCAGCGGTTATTATTAATTATTAAGTAGATGAGAAATACAAACATTCAAATTTTGTTTGTTATAGAAATATTCTATTTATTAAAATGTAAGCTTAAATAGGCATTATAAATCACTTCACTATTTCAAAAAATTTCTATAGCATTCAATAAGTTTATTAATGGTGTTTCAATGGCGCAGTCAGACTTGGGGTCTTTCGTTGTGATAAGTTCATGGTATAATTTTCTCAGATTTCCACTACAGATTGAACCAATTTTAGAAAAATTTTGCCAGTTTTAAGTTAGTATCTCCAAAACCAGGGATTTGAATGTCTCAAAAAATGCTTGCCACTCATTTTTCTTTTAATGTTTAAGAGCAAGAAAAATTTATTGAGTGACCACTCGGGACTGTAAGGCGGTTGATCCATCAATTCGACGTTTTGAGTAGTCAAACATTTTTTTTTTGAGCTGATGTGTGGGGTCGAATTATCATGGAGAATGAACTTCCCGCGACGTTTGGTTTTCTTCAATTTTCCGAAGATTTTCGAAAAACAAAAGGTTGTGTATCGTTTTACGTTGTTTAAGTGGTACAGTTGTGATATGTTCGGTTTTTCTAAATAGTCATGAGACCATTTGCTTGGATTTGTTTCATCCGCGAACAACTTTTATCGAGTTTTACTCACTTTGGAATGTATTGACTGTATGTTATGCTGGTTCCATTAATGTCAAAAGGCGTGTCCATCTCTTGGTATGAGACACGCCATTCTATCCCAATTGCGTATCGCACGGCACCGATGTGTTCTGGTATAACATTCGTTGTTGGGCGAGTTTCACGAAATTCGTCTTGGTCGAAGTAACGACCTTGTACGAACTTATTGTCGAAGCAAGTTGATCGATGGTTTATTCTTTGGTTAATCCACGTCAAAAATCGCAAAAAATTATCACATGAAAATGTTTATTATTTAATTCCATTTTTTTACAGAGACACAATTTAGAATTGATGAAAAGAACATTATAAGCGCGCATTGCTGAAATATTGCAATGGTATCAAAATTCATCTGTCAGACTTTAGTGTTGCCTAGGCGCAATATCTAAAAGGCAGCCTACGTATTCTACTTTTATAATTATCTTTTATTTGGAAAATTGAAATTGTGGAAGTAAAAGTAAGTTATTTACAAATAATTACATTAAAGATAATTTTCAATTAAAACAAAAAGTATTAAGCTTAATTATTTAATTTCAGTGACTTTTTGTTGACTTCACGATTCTTTAATTTTTTATATATTTATTATTATTTTAGTTGAAGTCTCAAATGGGGTACGTAGATTTTTTTTATGGTTTTGACGTTTATCGTGATTTATGTCATGTTTCACTTTTTGCTCAAGTCCTTTTATGACATACACAATGCGAAAAATTTACCTCGAAAGATGGCCACTAATAAAGCTGGTGTCTGCGATAAAAGGCTTTGCGTCCAACATTTTCAGCGACAACTTATATATATCGAAGCTTGCATCTGACAATGAGATATCAAAATGAGTTTTAATTTGGTCATAAAGCAATCATAATTACATGTTGTGCTATTTGATACCATAGAAAAACAATCAAAGCCGCACAGATGATAGAAGCAACATCTAAATAATGTTGCATGTTGCAGTAAATCGTATTGGACGCACCGTAGATGCAATTATGTCCTTTTATGGTTGCAGCTGTAACTGCGCTGCGTTGTTATGATTAAAATCTTGTGATGCCTCTATTAAAGCCATAAAAAGCACAATTGTACGTCCGTATAATTGAACAAGTACAAGTATTATATTGTCAATGCAGATAGTTTTTTATTTTTGTTGAATAATTTTGTTGGTTATATAAACAATTACAATTTTGAATAATAACAAAATTATATTCAGCATAATTGTATCTTTTTTTCATAGTACTAATTTGTCTTCTAATTGTGTTTAAATATTTAATTTTAGTCATGTTTTAAAAAGAACTGAATAAATATTATCTTAGAAAACTAGATAGGTTGCATATACTGGATTGGTAAATACATGCGCGGCGTGTTATCAATAGCAGAGCTAACACTTCAATGTTTTTAAATATTCCATTAACCAAAAATGGAATGTTCATGGCAAAGAGTGCATATAGATTTCAATGGCTAGATATTCAATTCCATGTGGCTAACAGTTGTTGACACTTACTCAGAGTTTTCAAATCTAGCATACCATTGACACAACATTAGCCTGAACAACAATTTATATAATAAGCCTTGTAACTGCTATAATCGTTACTGGAAACAATAGTTAGTGATAATGGACCTCAACTAACATTAAGCAATTTACTGAATATTGTGCTCAAGATGGTATCGATCATGTAAGATTAGTTTAAGTTATTTTTTTGGGCCAAGATTGTCAGGATCAATAAGCTAGGCAAGGATCAATTTCGTATTTTTGCTATTACTTTTGTACTTCTTAGTTGTACCTAAATTTTAATAGATACATATATACCATAATATATACATACATACATACATACGAAGCTTTGACTGAGTGACGAGGTACAAATAGCCTCGACTCTCATAAATCGATATTTGTTTTTTTGTTTCACTCTGAATTTTTTAATTTGCATTGAAAGCAAAAACAATTTTGATTTTGACGAGCCCGCAGCACTCTACATAACGTGGGCCTAAGTGGTTCTGACCCAACAACCAACCTAATATCAAATCGCAAGACTGATATTTTTACGGGGCATCTCAAACAGATTGTTAGATTTTTTATAATAAAATGGGGTCACTTTGCATACAGATACCTGCATATCATTGCAGCTTCCCATTTATATAACAATATAAGATTTCGAAAACTGTTAACACGATGACAGTGGTATGTCAAATCCTAAAAAGAGCAACCCAGGATTCAGAAGAAGTATGCTTTTAATCATGAAGATAATGTGGTTGCTCACACAGCATAAAATCCTAGCACTAGCATCAATGAATTAAAGTATTAACCGTTGCAACAACCAGCCGATCGACTAGATTAGATTAGATTAGATCTAAAAAAATTATAAAACTCAAAGAAAACAAATTGCATTAAACGAAGACTTAATAGCTGCCATAGAGGAATATTCTAGAGTCCCACAAAAGTTGTGAAATCGTTAGAATAAGTGTAATGAAGTTAAGAGAGATTATTTTGAAAAATAAAGCTATTTAGCAATTAAAAATTTCAAAATCTTGGTGGATAGATTTGTAGGTGTAATTATTATTAAATGAATGCATTGCGGCTTTGTGAAATATTTTTAAACCAATTATTTTTAGTTTCCTTTCATAAAATTATGTTTCCAAATACTCATAGTTAAATGGCATAATTTAAAATTTTATTTAATTATAGTTTCATTTAATAATAATAACACCTTTTAGATATGGTTTTATTTTTCAAAATTTTAATGCATTTTAAAATTTTTCTATTTTAAATGAAAGTGGAAAATTGAGTTTTAATTACAACGTCCCTCAAAAGGTGGGAAGAAATGTTTTTAACTCACCTGTAAACCATTTTATATATATCTATACCAGCTCTATGATTCAGATACTTTTACTGTTGGTTTTTAATTAAATGCATTGTGCGGCAAAGCTTTGAAGTTGGAGGCAAGTGAAGAAATAGGCTCAAAGTATTAGAAAAGTAAACTACTGTGATAACAATTTAAGTTCCACTTAAAGTTAAGGCACAACAATAGTTAATTAAAACAAATTACTTGCAAAAGGAAAAAATTTCAGATTCTTTTATGTGAATTTATAATTAAATAGTTTACAAAGAAAATTTTAAGCCAGGTATATGTAGATATAATTTTTCTCTTCTTGCATTATTTGACTTCAATTATACAAAGACTCAAGCCTACGGTATGTGATTTACCTTCCCACTAGAGTTAGCTTTATTTACTTACTTCATTGTGTAGAACTCTATTCCAAAAGGAACTTTGGCAAACTTATTCGTCTAGTATTCAATAGATAAGCATCTGTTTATTAGCGCTAACCTTATATAGCTTTCATTCTTTTCATACAAGTTTCAGACAAATGTCTTATAAGACATTTAAATATGAAAATAATCAACTCAAGCGATCTTTGTCAAAGGCTGATGATCCTCCACATACTCGTTGGAATAAACAAGGAAATTACAATATAAGTGTTTGGTGGTATTGTAAGAGAATTGTCTATTACGAGTTGATCCAGGCTGATGTAACGGTTAATTCCGTTCTCCACTGTTGACAAGTCGATCGCTTGAACGAAACAATGAAGGAAAAGCTACCAAAATTGGTGAACAGAAAAGGAGTTGTTGTTCATTAAGACAATACCAGGCTAGATACATTTTTGATAACCGAAAATAAATTGATTCAATTCGGTTGACGCATCCACCGTAAAGTCCGGATCTTGCACTATCTGACTGTTTCAGTCTCTGCAAAACTCATTTAATGTTAAAAAATTGGCCGAACGAAGTGTCGTTGAAAATCACTAGACCCCGTTTTCCGCCGATAAACTATAAACCACAGATGTTCTACATCCATGGAATTTGGAAGTTAGGTGAAAAATATTCAAAAATGATTTTGAATATATCGCCCAATATTAAGTATTGTTAGTTTTTATTTAATGTGATATAGTTAGTAACACAATGGTATCACTGGTTAAAGAGTTTAGATTCCAAACTAAATAACAATGTTTGAAATTTATTCAGAACTTTGTGAGTGAATTTTACTTCTAAATGAGATCAGTATACTATAGTTATAAAAGTGTTTTTTGTGATTATTCTCTGGGTATGCACAGACTAATAGGAAGATGTAGATTTGAATTTCTTAATAAAATTTTGTATGTGGGGTGAGTGTTGTAGTGCGTGGAATATCATTGAAGTCTTTCGACCTTAGCAATATGGTACAAACATTTCGTACCGTGAATTTCATAATTCTACCTATTACAGATTTAGAAGTATTTAAAAAAAATTAAAAAGTCAAGGTTCCAGTGGATCCATAGGGTTTAAAACACATGCAAAAGAAAGCTTATCTCAAAAAATATTTTTAAAAAATTATTTTAATGTTCTTATATGATTCGAAAATATCGAATTGTCTAAATTTATTTATGACACATTGTGCAGCGTCCTGACAGAGATATCAAACATAATATTATCACATCGAATAACTTTATGTAGAAATCCAAATGCTTTAACGAGAAGAACACACGGATTTATAATGAAAATAACCGATAGACTAGCCATTACTGATAGCTTTAAGAGGACTTTAATTGGCAGCTGATGCCTCCATATGGACGGGTTGCTACAACCATATTCAAAGAATGTATTAACATGGGTTTCAAACACTAATCTAACAATAGTAGTAGTTTAAAAAGTAAAACATTTATTTTCTTTTTCTCTGAGGATAAACTTTAAATTTATTTGTGATGGTTATAAAAATAATATCACCATAATTAAGTAGCGTGGCTGCTCTTCAAAGCTCTTCAGTAATTATTTTCATATAAAATATACCACTTATGTATGCAACAGTGTTTATTTAAATTCAAGTGTGAGTACATTAATCCACCCTGATTAAGTTGATGTATACATAATTTTAATATTAAAACTTTATTAAACACGTTTTCGAACTTTATCAATCTAAAGTATTTTGACATGCGTTGATAATTTTAAATTATTTCACTTCACATCAAGAGTCCCGGTGCAGCTTATAAAATATATTCGAGTCCATGTGCTTTAATTAGCATTTAATTCAATTAAAAATATGTGGCATCTACACAACAGCAACGCAACAGCATGGGATTGCGTGTCCTAATAAGGAGAAAAGTAAACATGGCTGTGCGTAAATTTCCACCATCATTATCACCGTATCATAATCAACGCAACACCATGGAAAACCCTC
>NC_051847.1:75593737-75605929 GCF_002237135.1 Teleopsis dalmanni | reverse complement strand
ACAAGACAAAAATGGCCAAAAACGCCTATTAATTACAGTAAACAAATTTTCCAAGAATTTTCACAAGTTCTTCAGAAATTGCATAATTTTTGAACTGAATCCTCCTAACAGGATTACAATTATGATCACACTTTTGAGTTTGCATTTAATCCAATAAAACTAAAACGCGTGGCTAAGCCAAAAGTCAGTTTAAAATCACAAAATATTGACCACATTTAAGCAAGGATAATACTGATCCTTTTTAGTTGTAGCAAAACTGCTTAAATATATTTGTTTTATTTTTCTAAGGTCACAACGACAATTGTAAATACAAACAGATTCTATTTTACATCGCAGATCCTTGGGATATTGTTTCCAAATTAAATTAAACCGCAAAGCGTGAAACTCACAAGCAAAATCGTATTTGTAAGAAAATTGCAAATAAAGGTTTTGCAAGGATATAGGCAAATAAAAATCAAGGTTATACCCCGGACAAGTGCAAGTGTGCAGTGGGAAATTTAGAGCTGACACAATACTTGCCTCCCAGGACAATTGCAGGTTGCCTTTGTAAATGATTTTGCGGTTTAGGCACACAGTTTGATTCACTCTGAGCAATATTTTTCTCAATAGGACTTCCCAGCACGTAAGAAACAAAGTAGCAGTCGCAAGTAATATAGGAATGAATATGAAATATAAGAGTAGGTGCTTTTACAGTAGTTCAGGACTCACACACAGCCGTGTCCCAATAAATACAATAAATACTAACAATTTTTAATATTATTCACATCGTGATTGTACTTTGTTTTAACTCAGCTCCTATATGGATGTGTTGTCCTTGACTTACTTCATACAAAATATTTCCTTAAAGGAGAATGTCCTTGTCTGCAACATTATTTTAATGTCAGTAAAAAATTTATGAATTTTTTGGCGCATTAAACGTGTACTTAATTTAATTAGATTTTTCGTATGTCCTTGTTAATGGAAAACGATTGATGGCTCCTAAGTCTATAACGGCATTGTACTTTTTATGTCAGAAGTGTGGCAGTTTAATGATTTTTCTCAAGGTTTCCTATCGGATGTTTTATCTTTTGTTATAGAGTAATTTTAATATATGAAAGGCAATAGAAATGGCAACTTGTGTGGTGTAATGAAATTTTTCATTAATCAAAATTTTAGTCTCAAGACATTTAAGCATGCTAATTTTACATTGCTATGCTTTAGATATTACCTATTATATTTTTTGCAAATAATAAATTTTGTAAAATCTAAAAGAAAATGTATGGATTTATTTATTTATTTGTGAGTAAACACTAAAATTAATTTTAAAGTTAACTAAGAATAAAGAGGTACTGGGTACTGGGGTACTGGGTCCTGCGCTCTAATGGATTTGTCTTTAGTTGTATATAGTACACATGTTTTTTTTTAACTCCAATTTGAAATCTGCCTTTTACTACGGCTGTGAAACATCGGAGCACTCCAGATATATAGAAGGAAAGATGCAAGAGTTTGAAAACAAGTGTAAACGTATAATTCATAAAATATGGTGGCCACATCGAACATCAAATAAACATCTGCTGAACCAAACAACTCAAAAAACAGCACGAACTGAGATAAAATTGAGAAAGTGAAAGTGGATAGGTTATACTCTGAGACATACCGAAGGTAAGCGTTGACATGGAATCCATATGGTAGCAAAAGACCTGGTGCGCTAAAATATAGAGAAGAACGGACGAGAGTGAGCTAGCTGAAACATGTTATACACGAAACGACATTTACAAACAAGCACCAAATGGAGTCAGATTTAGAAGAATTATTGAGGTCCTATGTCTCACTGTTGGAAGGGGACAATTGTAGTATAGTGCACTTGAGCAAAAGGAGTGTATAGCCCAAACGACTTAGTTCACGAAATAATATATACCGAATACTATTCAGCCATATACGTAAACGCATAGTGCTAGATCCTAATAACCACCTAAGTATGTGCATTTAAAATTCAATCAATTTACAGCATTCCCAGTACAATAGTTTCTATATTAATAGAAATTATTGTATTTAATAGAGAAGTTTTGAAACAACAAAAATTATAGGGTTCGAATAGAATTGAAAAGTCAACAACGAAAATTTTTGTTGTTGTCTTTTGTTGTCTTTTCAAATAGTTTTTTTCGTCATAAGACGTGTGATTTTCGGCAAGAAAAATTAACATTAACCAAAATTATTTTTGTGTTATTTTAATTATTTGAATTTTTGACTAAACTGAATTTTTTTCTTTAATAAAGTTATAAATTTTGCATAATTACTTACATAAATGATCATAACAAGCCGTTATCGGATTTCTCAGCAGTCTTCTCCAGACGCTTCCGATAATTTCCCACTTTCTCTAGTCTCGTACATCAATTACGGTTACTGCTCGCTTAAGCAATCACTCAATCGCAGATAAGGACTACCTTGTGCCTTCTTTCTCCAACTGTCGCTTTAAATACTTTTTTCAAGTATCTTCATACATTTTTATAATATGACGAAGCTACTAAATACTACTAAATTATATCAGTATTATAAATATTAATTAATATTAAAAAATAATAACGAGCGAGACAAAGACTACGAACACTGGGTCACTTTATCAATATATTGATAGAACGAACGCACCTGACAATACTTTAACATTAAATCAGTAAAAGCGTAAAAGAGATGAATCGATGAAGTTGAAAGTTAGTTAACTATGGTACATAACTAACAACACTCTACTTTGAAATCGGATAGCACTTAAAACAGGAAGATCATGAATGAGATGAATCAATGAAGGTGACAGTTAGTTAACTATAATATATAAACTAAACTAATCATATAATAAGAATTTTGATCGAAATAACTAACCTGACCACACTCTAAAACAAAATTAGCAAACATTCATTTGTCGATCATTGAGTTGAAAATTAGTTGACTATAATTCATGACTAGGACACATAATTATGATGATGAGTGAAAGAATACACCTGAACACATTCTAAAATTAAATCAGGAAACAAATAAAAGAGGACGATCACGAAAGCGATATCCCGATTCAGTTGAAAATTTCTTGACTATAAATCTTGACTGATAGAATACGACTGATCACACTATAACGTAAAAGAAGAAGTTCGTAAAAGAGATGGATCATTGGAGTCAAAAATTATTTTACCATAGCACATAAGTGACAATACTCTAACGTAATATTAAGAAACTCGTAGAAAAGGAGACTTACTAGAGATAGATTGATGGAAGCAAAAATATCTTAACTATTTCTCGCATATATAACAGAAGAATGGTGGAAATAAATATACATTAAGACCGAAAAGTTTTCGGAAATTCTCATTTAAAATTCGCGCGCTGTATATTTTTCGATATTTTAAGTTTATGTAGTTTGGCAGCACTGTCCTTAATTACTATGCCAAAAATGAGCGCGATCTGTCAGACAGTTCGTTTACGGCAGCTGTTGAAACCAGTTCACCTCAGTAGGGCGTTGCGAAAAAAACAATGGAAAAAAATATTGAACAAAGAGTTTGCATCAAATTTTGTGTTTCGAACGAAATTTCGTGTGCAGAATCGTTGCGAATGCTACAAAAGGCTTATGGGGAATCAGTTTTATCGAAAACTCAAGTTTATGAGTGGTACAAAGCCTTCCAGGACGGTCGTACGACCGTCGAAGACATTTCGCAACGCACTACTGAGGTGAACTGGTTTCAACAGCTGCCGTAAACGAACTGTCTGACAGATCGAGCTCATTTTTGGCATAGTAATTAAGGACAGTGCTGCCAAACTACATAAACTTAAAATATCGAAAAATATACAGCGCGCGAATTTTAAATGAGAATTTCCGAAAACTTTTCAGTCTTAATGTATGTATATATGAATCTTCATTAATCAAATAAATAAGAAAAAATCCATATTGAAAATAAGAGATTAGACTCAAGGAACAACAGATTCAAGTACATACAGTGAAATTTATGTTAAGCGAACGTTCTTATAATCGAACATCTCTAATCAAGGTGAAGTGTTCATAGTCCATGTTTTAATAATTCATATAAAGTATATCCGTCGCCACATTACATTTTTTTAATCAAATAGTTTTTGATTAACATAGTTCTTTTAATAAAAAAAATATTTAAACTATTTAAAATAAAATATAGATATAAGTAAGAATGATTACACTATTCATTCCTTACGACTATATTTAACACCATCCATCCTAATTTTCAAAGTATACAGTGCTATACACTATATAAAAATTTTATTTTTATTTTCTTTGAACGATAATTGAATATATTCTCGGTAATACTATCATAGCCTAATACCAGTATTTATTCATTATGTTATTACGTACCTAGTGCAAAAATTTAATGTTTATAATACATGGTGAAATATATTAAAATTTTCCAAATATTTATTTTGTTCAAATCCACTGCTTGAAACTCAAAAATAGTGGCAGCAAATGGCACTGTTGTGCGCTATGATACTTTTTAATACAGATACTTTTTACTCTTTGATAGCTGAGGGCTTTCTGCAGAATCCCACCCATCTCACTGACTAATTTGTGTATTCGTCATAAGCTGTGTGATGATTCAATGACTGATCTAAGATCTGCATGTCGCCCCGTGCAGTTAGTGATTATTCTCAGATTAGATAGTGCTAAGTAATGCAATATCATAGCAAAACTGAACTGAGAATTAACAAGCAAGATGACTTACATCGCGTGCTGAGAATTATCACACAGTTTAAGACGACTAACATCACTTACTAGTCTCTAGGATACTTCCACATTTTATGCAAAAACTATACGGAATTTGTTGTATGAATACTTTTCCCAATAACTTATACTTCGATTCGTGTTGTATTTGGTGTCTTGCGTTTATTTCCAAAGTCGCAGTGAGACTTTTATTTCAAAATATATTAATATAAAATATTGTAATTTAAACACTGAGTATCATATACATTAACGTAAATAATTAAATACAAAAGATATGTGTATTGTACAATACATACTACACACAAACATTTTATAAAAACCATTTGAAAAACTATAAAAAATTTATAAAAAATTAATAAAAAATTTGATTTTCGTGTTAAGTTGGAATTTTGTTGTTAAACAAACATAAAAATTAAAAATGGGAAATTCGAGTCCGAATTAAATGTAAAGTTAACGTTCACGAAGTCATTAACATTTAATGGCGGCGGCGTGAGAAAAATCAATTGGCATATCATAATTCCAATATGGAAACTGAAAGATACATCAAATCAAAATGGGAAAAAATCATAACTCAGCAGCGCTAAACTATAAAATGCGTGTCGGTCATTAAGACACCGAAAAGAAAGCTCAATTTGTGCTTGGTTTTTCGTTAATTATCACCTCGCCAATATCAACAATAAATTACGAAGCCCATCAAGCACATACGAGCATGTGTCGATGTGTGTTCGTATGTATTCGTGTTAATGTTCGTGTGTGTGTTCGTGTGATGTACGAGTACATTACGATGGGTCGGTTATTACCAAAAATACAATTTCCAATTAAGCCATGTTCGTCTGTATAAGCACGAATGTTGATTGCTTTGCTTAATTCGGAAATCGTCTACGCCATTATGCGGACGTCAATGGATGCCGCAGCAATCAAAGTTCAACATTTTTTCCACTGACAAAAAAAGTTGGTGTAAATAATAAATTAGAAACGTAGATAGTTAGATAAATATATACGCTGTCCAAAAACTAATTTACTGCTTTGAAGAAAAAAGTATTATTTTTATATTTGGATAAAAACCAAGAAAGAAAAAAAACAACAACAAAATCTGGAACGAGAAAATTGAAATAATTTATCAAATCTTCCGTCCAAAATAAAAATGAAGAAAAAAAATCTTTTTGGAATGTTGAAACGTAGCTGGCTAATAACAATGAAAGATAGATAGTTATATATATATGTATAAATTTGGGAGAAAAAAAAAATTTTATACCAAAAATAAAATAAATTAGTTACACAGAACTGAAATGATTACTTTTTCACCTTAACGTGCAGTTGTGGCTGTATTCGGTGAAACCTAATAACATTTTAATAACATGAAAAAACTGGGATGACAAAACATACCAAAACAACACAATAAATGAATAAAATAAAATAAATTATTTTTCTTCAAATTGCCTAAGATGATCATCTATAAACGAAAAAAAAAAATCTAACAAAAAAATTAATGGTCAGTCATCAAATGGACTATAGTCGAAGTGGTAGACTAAGACAACGCCCTCAATTAAAGCAACTAATGCCACATAACTAACGACTTACATATCTTTATGTCTGACTTATATACGTACGGAATTATATTGTAGATAGTGTTGTATATGTAATATGCTTCACTGATTACCTTGTCTGCATATAGAGTTATACCAAAATTGTACACATCTCTAACATATTTATATCGAAATGAGCACCTTTTCCCGAACATAAGAATATCATTAAGGCACATAACTTCACTTAATTTTCTAGCCAATAATATCTGTGATCGCATTAGCTATGCATTCATATTATTGTACACCTTCAGATACATTTTCACATTTTTTCCATTAATTTTCTTTCACATTTTTTTTTCTTTCACATAACATACAATATACATATATTTTTTTTTTTTGGCTTTTTTTGAAAAATGTATTTATCTATATTTTTCTCTACTTTTCAGTATACCAAACTAATAAATTTAATTTTATTTTAGTTTCTTATTGGTATAAAAGCAAGAAAAATCTTAATAAAAATACAAACAATCTAACACCGTTGTTGCTGATCCCACCTAAATGATATCGAAACTTAAACCTTTTGCTGGAACTGTTTAATCTCTTCCGCCACCAAAAAATACAAAAAAAAATATCGTATCGTATAGTTTCTTCACGTATATAATAAAATCAAAAAAGAAAAAAAAAGATACATAAAATAAAATCAAGAAATTAATGAGCATAACAGAATTTAACAGAGTTGCTAGAAGTCAGGCTCACAATATTTTCAAACATTCTTACATACATCTGGTACATAAAAGCCATGGAGTTAAGCATATCCTAAGTCACATAAATTACATTAGAGAAATAAAATAAAGATAAAGAACGGAGTTAAAATGGAGTCGTATACATTGTTCACTCTTTTGAGTTAATCAAAAATGTCTACCGATTCATGAATTTATTGCATTATTATGCTTAATACGCCAATAAAATTATAATATATATTAATTGTGGTCATATACATACGATTTGTGTCTCACGTACTCGTATGTAGAGTATATGTGTAGGTCGTTGTGATTTTAATATGGAACAGTTGGGCTGTTAATACTCGAGAATAAAAGACTTTTTAGTGCTCATATAAATACAATGAAATTATGCTGTAGAATGCCGAATATCTATAAAATTAATATATTCATTAATATATTCATATGTCATATATATTAACTATATTTATACATTCACAAATGTATGTTTATACAAATAAAAGATGGGAGAGCTTAACAGAAATATGAAAAAAAACCTGTAATTATTATATTTTTATTATAATGTGATTTACATTAACCCTTATTGTACCAAAGAAGTGTCGGATTACGCTAAGACTTGAATTTATGCAGGTCTTTGCATAGCCTTTCCATAGTTCATAGTTTCTACCGATTTGCTCAAATTGCGCATAGAAAGTATCCTGCTAAGCACAGAAACACATTCAAATTCACACCTATTTGAATGTCAGCTGTAGTAGACATATCAATTTGCTCTATTAGAGCAACTTTGTTCTATCCATCGTATTTCCTCGATGGCAACAACGTCAGCCTTGTTTTTATTGAGAAGTTCTGACAGTTGGTATAGAGACACCATCCTTATAAAGGTTCTGACATTGAAGGTACATATCCGTAAGTCATAGTCTTTTGGTCATTTGCAGCTGTCGTCAAATTTCGGTTTTAAAGTCAGAGCCATCCTACGTCCCCCGGAAAAGTGATGTCCATTATATGAGTCCTACAAATTTTTTAAAAATTACAGCGAGGTCTGTTTGTTTGTCGGAACTTATTAATTGTCGGGGTTTCTGAATTGGATTTGGAAATGCCTAAACTAGAACAGATGAAAGATTGCCAAGACAGCTTGAGTAAGCATCTCTTATTATGTCTTTGCATTTTATAAACAACATTATTGGTTTTTAAGCCCTTTTATAAGACCTTTAAATAATTGTTGAAGTATTTCTTTTGATTTGTACGTATCTTTATAGTTCTATACCATACGTTTATATTGGTTGAATTATAGTTTTTCAGGCAACAAATGTATTTTGCGTCTATAGCTACGAATGGTAGAGTATGATATATTTCTCTTTATAGTACTTCTAAAAAGTATAGCTTGAATAAATGAAAAATAAAATGATTTATATCAATATTTTCATGTAATCTACAACCGTTTTTCAGTTTTCCAATAAATGATCATTAAAATTGGTATATAAACCTCTTGACAGAAGATTTTAAAAAGTTTTTAGACTTTATTATAAACAAATTATTCTAATATTATTATTATCATCAACGGCACTATTACCTCTTTCGGTCTTCGTCCCCTGTTACTCTGGTCCTTACACTGATCCTGATTGCGATTCGATGTCAATCCATTACTCATTCTTAACGCCGAGCGTCTACGTCATTCTTCCAGAAAGTATCATCTCAAGGATGGTCAAAAGGTCTTTCGAACAGGTTCCTCTTCACTTGTACGAACTAAATGACTCCCCAACCTTAAACTACCAAACTTAATTTTTATATTTTATTACTAAGTGTTACAGGTATCATTATTTTATTTATTAGTTTCTTAAGATGTTATATTTTTGTCATTTATTATATACATATATTATGTTTTATATATTATTTTCAACAATTTTTTATTTAAAATTTTCATTTCTTTCAGTTTTCTTACACAACTCATGACTTTAAGGTAAGTAAATCTATGATTATAAGACATTTATATACATCAGTTCAATGTTTAATTTAATTAAATAAAATTTTCAATTTAATGATATACAAAGTCAACAATATATCAATATATTAAAATATTTTATTTCGAATATGTAAAATTTTTTTAAATATGTAAGCAGCTTAGAATAAATAGCTTAACATCTTAAAAAACTAAAATTGCCAAAAACGCCTTTATAATTATAGTAAACAAATTTTCTAGGAAAATGCACAAATTCTTAAGAAATTATACAAATATTTAAAAAGTCCTTCAAATAGGATTAAAATTATTGCCCACACATTTGTCGAATTTAATCCAATAAAACTAAGACTCGTGACTACTCGTACAGCAAAAGTCAAGTTAAATTTGGCAAATATTGACAGATTTTTAACAAGGATAATGCTGATCCTTTTAAGGCAGAAAAAGGTTGCTTGAATATTTGCTTTTTGAAATACAATACCTTAACATATGCTTAATATTAGTATTTCACTCACATATAATAGCTTCTTATAAGGATAAGTTTGCTTGATTATAAAATCTGTATGGTTATTGAAGATAATTCCAAGAAGTTTCATTTTGATTGTTAAACTCAAAACTCTCTAAGTTGGTCAAAAGAAAATCTTTTACTATTATATATATATATAAGTTAAATTAATTATTTTATCTGAAAAATATTATTTACCAACAATATTGTTTACAAAATTTACTAAATTTTCAATCAGTGAGGGAATGAGGGAACAATTAATTAATTTTTCAATTAATCAATGAACCAAACTTTATAATCATCCGTTCAAAAACAACATCCTTCCTTAAATTAATATGGGTGGTTCGTATTATAAATTCCACTCGCAGAGAAATTAATTTTTATTGTAAATTCATTAATATGCCATTATACTGTAGATATACTAGAAGTTTAGGATTATATACTATTTTCAAATAAATTATTAGCGTCATATATAATTTGTATCACATTAGCTCGACGTTGACTATAATCAAAAAAATTTTTGACGTAATATATCTAGCATTATAATCTCTTATTATATACTCGTATAAGTAAAATGTTAGATATATAACTTTGCATATTGTATATATACAAATACACTTAATATCAATGAATCAAGAGTATACTATATAATGTAATATATATACACACCGTTATATAGGTACTCGTTATTTATATATTCTCTCAATACACATAGTCTTAGTACAATACTATAAAAAAATGTTGTTAGGTTCGTAACATTGCATCAAATGTTCTCTAATTGCAGTAATATCCTTTTAGGAAAAATTCTAGATTTAGTAAAGTAAAGATATAATTTTTTTTCAAATGATTTTTTCTTTATGGATGCTAAGACTTAAACGAGTTCTCATTCTCGGTATCATTGTATCAACCTAACTAGACAAATGTAAGATAATTTCTAATTTATATAGATCAAAAATCCAATTTAAAAATTCTAAAAATAAATACATAATATATATATTTTCGACTAAGAAATCGGTTTATCATTTATAACAGCTTGGGTTGCACCTCCACTATCTCAAAAAAGCTGCTCCATCTTAACCTAACTCAATAGTTATGTGTACTTATATTATTAAAAACTTGATCCATATTTTTATTACAAATCAATAATATTTTTAATGTGTTACACAAAGAAACTTTCTTCAAACGTTTTGAAAATTTTGATTTTTATCACTATCATAATAGTCCCATTCGGACTATAATAATCTAAAAAAATGTTCTGAATTTGCTTTTGCTTCTGGTCACACAAAGCAGCTGCTTGTAAATTTGCGCAAATTGTCTTTCACATTGCCCATCCTCTATTTATATCTGTCTTTCGCTAATGCCCGCCACTTGCTTCTAACTTTGTTTCCATCATTTGACACATAGTCCATCCATCTTCTTTGCGGCTTCCTTGAGGTGATTTGCTCATTAGAGTTGTGTTTTTAATATTTTGTTAAGTGTACTGCCATCATTAACTCCGATATATTCTGCCGATTTTTGCAAAATTAAAAAATTAGTAACTTTAACTGATAAATTTTGTCAATGTATTAATACGCCATTTACTGGTTTCATAAATGTTCAAATATCTTTCTATGAATTAACTTTGAAAACATTTTAAATATCGTCATTTTATTTATAATAATCTGCTCCATCTGCTCCTATAGATCACTTTGTAATAATTCTCTTCCATTTCTTTCTGTCTTTGTTTGCTGTTCGACAGTGGTTTGTTTTTTGCATCTATCATCGGCCACATTGCATATTGATCCTAATTACAATAATGTTTAGGTCTTAAGTATAATGCAAATACAAAAATATCTAAGTAAAGCTAAGAGAAACTGGGTAGGGGAACTCTACTGTCATATCTCTAGATTGACTATGTCTAATTTGAACAAGAAACGCTTCAACTAAGGCGGAACCTGCTCGGGATCAGGGTCCAACATCAGGAGTTGTGCTTTTAGTATTGCCATCGTCGACTCTATAATGCACTGCCCATTTTACTCAACAGATTCGAATGATTATATTAAGATCTTATTCGTCATATAACTGATAAATTTCGTCCAATTTTAATTCATCTCGTTGAATCCAGTCCACTTAATTTCGTCGCATCACAGTAGTTGTTGCAAATTTGCGCACATTTTCTTTCATATTGTCCATACAGAATCTCCTTGATTTTAATGTTGGTAAAATTTTACTGCAGATATATGCTTGACATATAGCGTCTGTATTTCAGCTGACTAAGAAAGATCTACTTTTTCAAAAGTTTTGTGTAATAGAATCAAATAATAAATTGAATGAACTTGATAAAAAAAAATTGGAACCGACGAGCTACTAAGGGGACATCCACATCAAATACAGTTGTAGCTTGCAAAAGCAAGCTATCTTGTTTAAATTTCTATAATATATTGTATTATATAATGTATTATATTATATTATATTTTAATCAATTCTTTTAACAGCCTCTGGACTGTGATAATTAATAACTTCAACTTGAAACTTACGATATAATAAATAATACCGAAAACAATATGATCAGAAGAGTATTAGACTCAAGTGAGACAGTTTTTCATACAGAGGTGAGAAAATGATTCTCCAGTCCCTGTAAACCATAAAATTTGTAAATTCCAACAAAGTTCAACGAAACCAATATAATCAAAATGCCTGCATGAAAGAGGGCTGTATATAGTTGTTCATTATTATTTTTTTATATATACTTTATTTAGGACTTCATGACAAAACAATGGTTGTTT
>NC_051847.1:75581502-75593637 GCF_002237135.1 Teleopsis dalmanni | reverse complement strand
GTTGCAATACATGAAATTGATTAAAACTAATATTGATAATTTAATTATCAAGTCCTAGAAACTCTCGTTCTAAGGCTGCTCCTATCATATGCCAACTTCCGTCGTCCTCATCGTTACTTTGATTTGAATCTGATCCTATATCTATGTCTGATGGTAAGTCTTCACCTAAGAAATAGTCTTTAAATAAGAAGAATGTGTTATATATTTATATATATACCTCTTCTAAACTTTGCGCCTGGCGTTTCATCGTCATCGTCTTCCTCTTCACTTGAACCTTCTTTTGTTGTATCAACTGTTGTGGAATCTATCATTAGCTCTTCTGCTGTTCGTGTGAAGAAACTGCGAGCTCGATCCTGCACACTCTCTTCTCTTTTACGTTTGAGAAGTGACTTATCAACAGGTGGATTTTCTTTTTTTAAATTAAAATAATAATAAGTTAGAAATTTTTGTCTTATAATATATATATTTATATGTTGTATATGTACCGAAATTGATATGTTCATCTTCACTAGAGGAATCACTCTCAAAAAATTGCGCAAATTCATTATTCATTTCAACTAAATCAGCATTTGAAAACGATAACAACGGATTTATTGTATTTACAAATTTTTCTTCGTGGAAGGTGGCATATAGTTGCGCATTACTTGAAGTAGAAATTTCAGATTTCTCACTATAATTTACTACATGCTCGGGACTATGGCAATGTGCAGGAGGCTGACGTTGCTTACTTTTGGTTTTACGATCAAGAGGATACAGTCTTTCATCAACTTTTTCCCAGCGTTCAGAACAGCACCAAAGCCAATTAGCATTGACAATTTTGATTTCAGGATTCTTTTTAGCTGCATTCACTTTGTAAGTTCCAGACGTAACAGCAACTAAATGAGTTGAATCTATAAATAATTTTAATGATTTTGTTAAATTAATTACCACTCTAATTCAATTTATTTAAAATGAAATATAATGAAGAAATCAAGCTATGTGGTATATCCAAAGACAAGTACCAATAATATGCCATGACTAATGACTTGACTAATAAACTTATCGCTGATTCGACAAAACGATAGATCTGCAATTATCTTCTATGTATACTTTGCTGATTTTGAAGGTAGGGGTAGAAAGTTAGGAAATTGGAACAATGTCTCCCACAAGGCGGTGTTCTCTCACTGATTCTCTTTAGCATATATATGTCCAAACTTCGACCCCTTCTGACAGTGTCAGTATCACATCATATACCGACAATTGCATGATTCTAATTACGGGTCAGAACCGTACATAATTGCGCAACAATAAAAATGCATACCTTCCTCATGTGGCTTCAATCTATGGTGATAAAAATCTTCACTTCTTATCAACAAAATCTTCTACCACCCTGACTAAAGAGCTATCCTGGACTCTGTCTAATAAAAAGGTATGTTAATGACTCTGTTCATTAACATCGATGAACTCAGTATTCTACTACCAAAAAACTAAAGATCCTAGGTGTCCTTCCAAACAATATCATGACCTTTTCTGCAGATGATATTATGTTGTGCAGACGTTTATTCTTTCTAAGTAATGAATGCTTCATATTAAATGCTTTTGGAATAAGGAAAGTACTTGACATTATATTATTCGCTATACCGTTAGTTTACTGATAGATTCATGCATTAATACATCAATTTAATATCATTTTAAATAACTTTTCTACATTACTCAATACGTTTCCCTCATTAATGAATCATTGAAACTCATTTGATATAATATCGGTGCAAAAGCCGATATTTAATATATAGAAATTTTTTGTTGTTGTAACCCGCTGGGAGCAGCTAGTGAGAGGTGCCGAACGGAACCTCACCTGGTCGTCGCTGACTGGTAGGATGTTCTTGGAACCAACACTTGGAGTGCTTAACTGTATTGAATTCAATATAAATTTCACAGTCCGACATCTCTCCGAACTGTAGGTGTTGCTCATTTATTTTAAAACACTAACCATCGCAATTGTTGTACGATACTGACAGTGTAATAAATACATAATAAAATAGAACTCTGTATATCATACGCAATTTTATAATTCTCATTAGTTTTGATTATACGTTTTAACTAGTGATAGTTTACACAAATGAGTTGAATTTATATTTTGTAATAATTAATTGAATTACCTGGATCAATATTTTGTGATACATTTGCTCCTAAGCTTTTAGCAATAAAATATGCACGCGATTGTTCAAGTTTCATATTTGTAGGTACTAAGCCGGAAAATACCAAATTAAAACCTCGTAATACTTCCGAACGTATTTTTGGGACAATAATTTTTAAATCAGGTATATCATTAGTTTCATCATAAATAGAATAAAATCTAGAATGTATGTGTTTGAGGATTGTCTCTAAATACAAAAGGTAATCATCCGGATCTTCAATTTCTATTTGTTTATTTGCTTCTGTATTCATTTTTATTTTCGGTGATGCTACAGAGGTGCTGGGCTTATCATCTGCCTCATTTTCCTCTTCAATTTTTTCTTCACTTTTGTTTAAATCATTTTCTGTTGGTTGAACTGTATTATTGGTATTATCTTCTTCGTCATCTTTTTTGATATTATTTTCGTTGACGCTCTCCTCTGGAGTTTCAGTATTTTCTTTCGTATCAACCGAAGTTTCAATAGGTTTTTCTTTTTCATCTTCTGCAGCATTTTCGTTTTGATTATTGTCTGTATCTGTAGTTTCGTTTTTTGATACCTCTTTTGCTTCATTATCCTCATCTAAGTCTAAACAAAAATATCAAACAAAATTATGAATATTTCATAAATATTTTTAAAATTAAATTTAAACCTTTAAAATCGACACCCTCTCCATCCAATTCTGTTTTCGATAAACCGGGTGGAGCATTAATGTCACCAGTATGTTGAAAAAAATGATATGGCTTGACCTGAATTAAATTGGAAGCCATATTCCACACATCCTCACGATCATCAATTATGCAAACCATTGAATCGCCATTTGGAAATAAAGCTCTAGTAAATATTAAATTTATTTAATTTGCTTTTTTTTAAAATTTATTTTTTATAAAGACTCACTTTAAATTATCCGTCTTACTGGTTGCATTGAAGCATTCGTCTCGTGAGAGTATGCGATGTGAAAAAAACTTTCCATCTGGATCTAAAAGTTGAGCAATCATATGTGCATAATTCCTTGCACCGAAGGTGCATATGTGAAGTTCGTAGAATTCGGATATGTTCTCCAGGAATTGTTTTGTACCTGGACGCAAGCGTGTATGATACCAAGGTGAATGTGGACCATATAGTTGGAAGTGATATATGCCTTTGATATAGTTCGGTACGTTATCATTGGTTGTATGTATGACAGTTTGATCTAAATCTACCAGAAGAACCAGTTTGTGATCCTCTAATAAGCGACGCGTATCATCGTGACCAATTTTTTGTGCAAGTTTTTGCGTAACTTTCAAATCGGGAACGGAATGAATCATGGGCACAGAAGCCTCTATTGTTTTACTCTAAAAAAATTGTCATTAGGAAATTTAATTAAATATATTCTAAATTCAATAACAGTTCAATTTAGTATAAAAATTAAATAATTATTAAACTAGCTTATTATTTTTAATATAAAAATTTCTTTCTAAATTAATGTTTGTAAGATACTGCAGTATGACTAGATCCATTATGTAAAGTCTTGCTAAACGCAAGACTTTGGAGTTTTTGTTTAAATTTAAGTTTAGTTTGAGACATTCTACATATCGTAAGGGAATATAGGGAGGTTGCTTCCTTGAAAGTATGTCCGAAGTAATATTTTTTTTTCTCTTTTCTTTAATGTGATTGATCGATAACATAAGTGTGTATTTCCTGGGAGCATTCCGATTTTAATGGGTCGTTAAAATATATGATTAATTATAAGTTGTACATTTTTGTGATAAGATAGTTTTTGATTTTACGTTTCAAAATATAAATAAAATGTATACAAGTCCCTTTTCTTATCCCACTTTAACGATTAGGCATTTATTGTACCAAATTTTGGATGAAGCCATAACAAAATCAAATAATCGAGCAACCCTCTCCACTTCACAATTTCAATAGACATTATTGTCGGTAAAAATCCTACTCATCCAGAGGTAGTATCTAACGTTGGAATGATTATAGGTCCTAGTAACCAAGTATATACCCTAAGTCTACATAAATTATTTGAAATCCGCCTTAATGGTATAAACTATTCCCTTGACGTTAACATACATTATTAAGCCGGTGGTCTGTAAATTTTTTCTTCTTTCACTACTTGATAACCAATTAAAAGGATACTTGCTCATTTTTAGTTGGGTAATTAGACATTTAATCGCCCTTATGTTCTTCATGATGTGGGCCCGTAATTTAATATAAAGTATAAAAGTAAACGTAGAGAAACGTTTCTGTCTGCAAAAGTGTTATGGAAAAACAACCATTGGAATTAACATTTTAATTTTTGCTCTATTTGTTGTCGTCCCTGTTCTATCATTTTTCCATTTTGACCTATTCGTTTATACTTGGTTCTGACGGCAGGTCTTGAAATTAATAGGATCTGTCTTTCGAACTTACGATCATTGGCAATGTTTCATGCCATTTCATTTCTAAAGAAAAATTTGTGTTGAGTATGACTATACATTATACTATGTATGTAAATTGATACTTGTTGGTTGAGGGTGTTCGGGATTTAAAATATATATACAAAAAAATTCCAATGTTGGCAGTATTGTTTATTATTTTCATATAATTTTTAGCTGGATATGTCCTATGGGAGTTTGAAGTGCTCTGGGTTTCTTAAATTGTAGTATACGAAATCGCTTTTGTCCATACATTCAATGCAAATATTCTCTCAAAGGTCAAACATGATATACCTTCAATACAGGTAAATTAAGACTTTTAATATTAAAAATAGTTTATAGAGGTTTGCTATACAAAAATGTTGAATTATTTTTTCGTTTTTTTTAGTGTTGTTAGCTGGCATTTGTGTGAAATCTGTTTAATGAATGAATTTAATTTCATAGTGTGATTTATATTTAGTATTTGCCATATTTAAAATGAATCGATAACTCCGCAGTGTAAGACTTGAACCCACTGAAAACAGGTCTTAGGAATGTAAAATGTACATATTCGAGCTATTGGACCGTTAAAATCAAAAGTTGAAACCCCATTCTAGTTATTAAGGGGAAGACAGACATTAGAATACATAAGGATTAGAATTTAGACAACAAATATACCTAAGCTAAATTTGTAAATAAGTGAGGGAAGGATACTAGGATGTTCTTGCTAGGTAGTAATTAGTAACTACGCAAAAACGCAATGCAAGAACAACCTCTTGCCTTAATTGTAGAGCGAGATTACAAGCATTGTAGAGCGGGATTACAGGCATTGTAGAGCGGAATTACAGGCATTGTAGAGCCGGGTTATCGTCTAGATAAAAATCGAGAAATTGTGGAAACATGTATTTCATATTATATAGCAGATCAATGAGAAAATAAGTTGGATGAAAAATATTAGGGGGAAGATTATGACGTCTGGTAAAGTGAACCGATATCTTATTGTGCTCATTTGAAAGATGTAACTTCTTGTTATTTTTATTTAACTTAATTATTGCATTAAAACATAAAAATATCCAATTTTGTATAACCTAATTTTTAAAGAGAATCATTTAAATATCATACTTTATAAAACTTGCTAATGATTTTAAAGATTGTTTTTGTCCTACTCTGAATCTACCACTTTCTGAAAACTATGGTTTATTCAGATGTTTATTGTGAAACAAAGAAATGGGTGGTAGTAGCGTAAAGAGCTGCATAGATTTAGAAAAAGTTTTCAAAATTGGAATATACGTTGATTTATGTGCAGATTATTTTTAAAAGTTATTTACCGTTTGAGTTTTGTTTGTAGCATTCCATATACATACTTTTTAAGCTGAATGTACAGAAGACATATAATTTTATATATACTGTATTTAAAACAATATACAGTAAAACTCTTTTAATGGATACCCATCTTGGATAGATAATTTTTCCAAATTAAATTTTCAGATTACCGTTTAATATAAATTAATCCGTTTTGGTCGGACATCTCTTATTTTTCAAGTAATATAATTTGCAGCTAAATTTTTATTTTTAGCATTATTCGCACAATCATGAAGGTACAACATCTATATATAATTTTTATATAAACTCCATGTAAAATATGCAGAGAATACTCTTTTAACAGGTAGTCTTCTTAGATGGACAATTTTTTTTAAATATTATTAAGGACACCTATTGGTCGGACACAGTAAAAACTATGTCCCATTTTTTTGGATAACACTCTTAGATAGACAATTTTTCTAAATTAAATTTTTTTTATATCGTTTAGAACAAATAATAACTTTTGGTTGGATTCAAGTTGGCTTACAATGAGTCCTTTCATAAAACTTGTCATTGTTATTTATTAACAAATTTTTAATCCAAACATTTTGTTATAATTGTAGTGTATTTTTTTTATTGTAAATCAACTTCTCAAGCAGATATGTAAAAATTATAGTTTAGAAGAAACTGGTTGGCAAACAGAGCAAGTATAGATAAAGATATTAGTACATCTTTGGACCTGCAGCATCGATAAGTTTCTCCACCTTAAACCAAAATTGATCACAAATAAAATTCCAACCATATTCAAGCTACTTCTAAACAATCCCATGTTCTTTGACAATACCATCACCTACTCACATCTTAACCCATATATATGTATGCATAACTTTTTTCATGTTATCTGCTTGATAGATCATCGCAGGTCACAGCAACAAGATTGGTACTTAGTAAGGACCATATATATTTAAACAAAGTTCGCCACTTTTGTTTGTTTCGTTCCTATCAAATACTCAGGTGTGCTTGGTTGTGTATTTCACTTTGTCTTAAGTTCTTACGGTGCGCATCGACTAACTGTGCGTTTAGCCAAAGCGAAATGCACAACCAACGATATCTGTATAATTGATAAGAACGAAATAAACAAAGTTCGCTACTTTTGTTTGTTTCGTTCCTATCAAATACACAAATGTGGTTGGATATGCATTTCGCTTTGACTTAAGTGCTTACGGTACGTGTCGACTAACTGAACCCTAATCCGCGAGACCCTATAGAACATAAATAAAAAGGGTTAATGGGTAAATGGATGGGATTGGATGTATAGTAAGGGAAGATGAGAAGGCAGATTGTAAGGGATGCGGGTGTGAATTCTGTTACAATATTTCCCAAGTACTAATATAAGAATGCATTAGAAGTACTTAGACCGAATTCGATAAATCTGTTTCATTTTTTTAAAATTTATTATTATAAAATTAAATTTTTTATTTATTAATTTAATTATATCGAACTGAATACTGACTGTCGGTATTCAGTCTAAAAGCTCATACTATTCAATCAAAGGTTGGACCAATCGTTCTTATAATATATGTTAGCATAAACTAATGAATTACATAAGCAATATGTTAAATAAAAAAGTAAGCAAAATTAAAAACAGAAATAAAAAATAAATAATTATTATTTTATCTTTCATACACTATTTATTACATAAGAATTATATATAATTTTGAAATTTTAAAAATATTGCTTTTATTTACTCTATGGTTTGATTAATAACTGAAAGAAGTGCAAACTTTTTTGTTTTGTTTTCTACTTTCACCAAACATTGTTCTGATATGCCCCCCCTCTGTGCCTACCCCACATTTTATACATTTCACTTACATGTTCATTTTGGCGCAAATCAGCGCCACAATCAGCACACATATCTTTTATAACAGTATTGTGGAGGCACTCTGATAATTCCATAATCGATTCCCTAAATAAAAAAGGACGAAATAATTAAATATTTTTTAAGAAAATTATTTTCACTAGCGTTTTTGTGTATATACGCAATTATTTGAAATACATACCCACTTTTAACAATATCACCTTCTTTAAATAAACATCTCTTAACTGTGCCCACCCTAACTGCCTTCAATTTCTGTATCACTTTATCCACTTCGCTCTCATTATTCACAATTTGATATAATAGTATAACTTGGTTTGCGGTAACCGGGAACCCCTCACGTACCCGCCATTTATTGATCCTTATTTGTGGATGTTCAATTGGTGCTGTTATATACGTACCTATGCTGTCGTTATCCTTACTTGAACCGTAATTATCTGCCATTGCAATTATTATTCTTATTTACAGTGTCCAATATTTGGATACTGTTTTATAAATAAATAGCAACTTAATTCTTCGTAAGCACAATCAATTGTGCTTTCATTTCGTTTTACTATGTTTTGTTTATGCTGGTTTTTACTTGTATTCGTTTTAAGTTAAGCAGCCCATACGTCTTATTTAACTTTTAGCTTATTTTTAAGCTTTTTAAGTTCGTTTTGTTTTTTATCAATTTTTATTGATTCGAAAATATTAACTATAGTGTAATAATAAATGTAAAAATATACTAAATAATGTAGATGTGTATTTAAGCACACATAGATTATTTATTTTCAGATAATAAATTTTTAATATTTTCTACCTGAAAGTGCCGATGCTGTAAACATCATGTGAGAGACTACTCGACACAGTCAAGCACGACTCCTAACACCATATACTGGACAAAAATGCAATACAAAAGCTCAATGTTTGTGTCAGCTGTTTAAGATTTCTTCTATGTTTACATTAAATACTTTGCACAGAAAAAATATTGCAATATAAAAGCTTAATGTTTGCATCAACTGATAGAAGGTATTACCTATTTAATCCGATCATCAAATAACTCGCCTATAAAGAAATGCAATGTAATTACTGAATTTTTTCTCAATAATTATGTGAACTGTTATAAGTTTACTTTTATGTTCGTCTCAAATACTTCGTGCATAAAAAAACGCAGTGCAAAAGCTTAATGTTTGTATTAGCTAATAAAAGGTTTCTCCTGCTTAATCCAATCACCAAATAATTCGCACACAAGAAATTTAATGCAATTACTTTATGTTTCTATCAGCTGTCACAATTGGTTCTTAGTTTTCTCCTTATTTTCACTCGGAACGAATAATCGAATTTAGAAAGAAAACGCTTCTATTTCTCCATTGCTTTATTTGATTGACTTTATTTTTTTAATTTTGACACTTAAATATTAATTCATTTTTTACAGATTTGCAGGCATTGCCAGAATATTCTATAAAATGAAATATATAAATAAATAGCCACTAATAAGGATGATTTACCATACATAATGTTTTCATATAAACGAGCTCATTATTAATAAATCAGCTCATTTATAGCGAAAAATGTTGAATTCAACATTAAAAAATAAATTTCCGACAAAGAAAATCACCAAAATTTGAAATATATGTAAACAAACAAGGAACAAGGACGACACTAAGGAAGTAAGTATTTATTAAAATCATTGATTTTATTAATTGAATATGTAAATGTTATATAAAATGTATATAAATGATTTAAAATATTAATTAAATATTTTCTTTTGTGTGATAAATTATTAAGTGGAGTTTATAAACCTTTATGAAAGTTCTATCAATTGCATAAAGGAGCTCATCATAATGTGAACGTTCACTCATTAATATAAATGAGCAGTGTCTTCACACTTTCATAGTGTGAATGTCCTATATATCTGAAAAATATAAAAACTTTAATAATGTATGCATCTGCTGGGTAGTTAAATAACGTAATTATTACAAATTATTAACAAGCATTATTCAGTTAAAATATTATTGAACTGAAGTAATCACCGGTTATCTACTAAATTAGGCAGAGATTGGTGATAACTGTTAATGAAAATACAGCCTTTAATGTGTTTAGCATTATTTTAGTTCATACATAATATATATTAGCTTTATTATTTATTTTGATATATTTTATTTGTTTTGATTGTTTTATTTAATTTTTTGATATATTTCAAGTGTTACGTGATATTTGTTAGGAAATATTTAAACCTTTTACAACACTGTTAACAAAAATTAAATTTACTAACAATGCAAAACAGCTGATTTTGGTGACATGAAATATTGTTTACAAAAGTTTTAATAAAAAAATAAAATTAATTAATATCTACTTTCATTATAAATTTTTTAAATAATGTCTACAGAAGAAATTGATAATACTTTAAAACGTGCTGCACCGAATGATAACAATTCAGATGAAGACGCTGACGATGGCGGTTGGATCGGTCCATTGCCATGTGAGCAGATTGAAAATATTAAGCCGAAAAAAAAGAAAAGTAATTTATTATTTTCCAATACGTTAAGCACAATTTATGCATATTAATAATAATATTTTTTAAGTATTGCCATATGAACAAGTTTATTTGGAAAACTTACCAAATGCAGAAAGTTATGAGAAGAGTTATATGCACCGTGATGTTATAACCCACTTGGTTAGTACAAAAACAGATTTCATTATTACGGGCAGCATTGATGGACATATAAAGTTTTGGAAGAAAATGGAAGAAGGCATAGAATTTGTAAAACATTTTCGCAGTCATTTATGTAAATATATTTTTTTATTATATGCAAATTTTTATTTATGAAATATGTGTATTAAATAATCTATTTTGAATTTAGTGCCATTACATTCTTTGACTGCAAACGCCAGTGGGACATTACTATGTTCTGCATCAGCTGATAAGTGTGCCAAAATATTTGATGTTGTTAATTTTGATATGATAAATATTATAAGATTAGGATTTATACCACTTACAACGGAATGGATACATTCACCTGGTGATGCTGTACACAGTTTGGCAATGTAAAATTTAAAAAATTATTAATATAATTAAGAATGCTTGATATAAATGTTTTTTGTTTTTAGTTCTGATACAGAAAGCAATAAAATATATATTTACGATGGCGAAGGAAATGGCGAAATTCTGCACTGTTTGGATAAATTACATTCAGCACCGGTAATTGAAATGTGCTTTAATGTTGCAAAGGAAACAGTAATATCAGTGGATAAAAATGGTATATTAGAATATTGGCAGAATTCAAAGAATGACTATGCTTTTCCACAAAAATTGGTCAATTTTGACTCAAAGCTAGATACAAGTTAGTAAACTGTTGTTATGTTTTCTAAAAATATTTTAAGCGATTATATTATTAATTAATGTAGGCTTATTTGAATTTGCGAAGAGTAAGACTTTGGTAACTGGACTGGCATGCACGCAAAATGGCAGGCGTTTTGCTGCAATTTCTACGGATCGTAAAGTCAGATTATTTAATTTTAATACTGGAAAATTGGTTAAAGTTTTCGATGAGGCTTTAACAACATTTACACAAATGCAACAAACTCCACATGCTTTACCAAATATGGAATTCGGGCGAAGGTACTAACTGTTACATTGTAATACATGGTAATACTGTATGAATATTATTATTTTTAGAATGGCAACAGAACGTGATTTGGAAAAATCAGAATTTAACACATACAGCAATATATTATTTGATGATAGTGGCTACTTTTTAATGTATCCAACAATGTTAGGTATTAAAGTGCTGAATATAGAAACAAATCGTTGTGTGTCGATCTTAGGTAAAACAGATAATATCCGTCCAATACAAATAACACTACTGCAAGTAAGCTATTTTGATACTTATTAGTAAAAATTAATTTTGACTTTTTGATGGTAATATTTTTAGGGAAAGTCAAAACGTACAAAAGCTGCTATAACATTGGAACAAGAAGCAAGCGATAATCCTGCTCTACAATCGATGATAACAGATCCAACTATATTTTGTACTGCTTATAAGTATTAATGATTAAATTTTTTTGTATAATTATATAATATATCAAAAATAATTAATATTTTTTTTAGAAAACAACGGTTCTTTCTGTATAGTCGACGATTACCATCGGATCTACAAGATGTTGACAGAGATGTTTTTAATGAGAAACCTTCAAAGGAAGATATAATTGCTGTACCTGAGGGTCAAGGTTTGTATTTGAATTCAATGATTTATCATAGCTTTTTGATACATTGAATCTATAATTTTTAAATTTTTTGTCTTTCATGATAAACTCAAGATTATGAAGAAGGTTTTATCTTTTTAAATTTCATGTCAAGCATATTTATTAGAAAGTTACAATTTTAGGTATGCAAAGGTTGTACGAAAATGTTATTTTACATACAACAATGGGTGAT
>NC_051847.1:75575355-75581402 GCF_002237135.1 Teleopsis dalmanni | reverse complement strand
TGTAATTAATATAGAATAACTCATGAAAATACTTAATTAATTGTTGTTAATAAATAATATAAAATATGAAATAAATCATAAGAGAAAAATATTATAAGAAAATTATTCATGATTCAAAAACTTTATGCAAAAAAAGTATCTCAGTTTAATTAATATAATTATAAAATAAAAAATTATTTAAGCTAACAAATACTTCTTATATATACAATAAATAATATACAATTAATATGCTTTAATGAAATTTACAATGAAAATTCTAATTATAAAACAGTGTCATTTGCATTTGATAAGAAGTGCACTTTCAATCACTCAAACGTGCAGTGATAAATCTCATACACAATTTCAGTACTAAATGTGCAACTAAGGTTTTATTAGACATATCACGAAATATTATTATTTGTTATATATATACAATATATGGTATTTTATATAAATAGCATAACACTGCTTTTAACATTTATTATCTATTGTTTGTTTGGCCACCTTCGATGTCTCAAGGCACATTATAGTCATTACTTAAGCGTTTTCTCTAAGTGGTGATATGGATTTTGCTATTACACATTTTTACATCGACATTCCACATTTTCGTACCACACAAAATAAATCCGAATCGTTAAAAAAATATAAATTTATTATAATATATATTTTTTTATATTTTTATTATTTAAGTCCCAAAAATGTTTACAAATTTTACACATTTAGAGTAAAATTAGAGAAAATAAGTTCTTATTACGATTATATATATTAATATGCACAATTTCTCTATCAAACTCAAAACAGCTGCACAAAGAAGTGTAAAAGGTAAGTTTGTCCTTTTTCCATATTCAAAATGTTTAAGGATATTTAGGATATTTGCCAAGAATTGTGTAGGTGTTCTGGATGATGCTTTTGTGTTAAGCGCTTAATTGAAAACAAATAAAAAATATATAACACAGCAAAATAAAACTTTTAAAAAGGTTGCAATTCTTCTTCCAACATTTTTATATAAAATTTATAAGTTCTCTCTAAGTTTTCAGTATTAAAACTCGTTTAACGTAATTTAATAAAAAGGATGTCTCATATTTTTCCGACTCAAAATATTTAATTTTAATTTTTTAAAGACCCAATTAAAGATTTCTACGGACATTATAGAGTAAATAATTTTTTCATTACCTTGTGATCTTAACTTTACTCGAAAATTGAAAAGGCATACAATGGATCAATCAAAGCTTACTAGGTTTTACTTCTTTACTTAAAACTACTCTTGCATGGTGTGTAATATATACTACATATAGTTATAAAGTGTGTCACAGAACAGATAATGGTAAATATATATACTATAAAGAGGTTTTTTCAAAAAGAACTGAACTACAACAACAAAAATTCATTCTTATATTATTTTAATTAATTGAATTTTTGGCTGACTATACATGTCAACTGTTTCGAGTATTACCAAATACCCATCATCAGTGGTCTTGGAATTATTTTTTATATTTATGTTAACTATTAGTAAATAATTTTTTGAGACTGCAAGTACCAGTAATCGAACTCGTGTCCTGCCAAATTTGAAGCTCAAAGTCAACGCAGCTTATACACTATATGTAAAAGAGTTTTTTTTTAACTCAGATCGTTTATTCATAAACAAAATTTATCACAAATTTTATAAAAATCGGTATACGAATATCTTTCAAATTTTTTCCCTTTAACAAAAAAGTACTGAATATAACTTACTAAGTATTGAGTATATGTTTACTACAATAATGTACTCATGAAAATGAAGTAATAGTCAAGTGGATTAAACGCCATATCGGTATTAAGCAAAACGAAGAGGCAGATAAATTTGCAAAGCAAGGATCAAGCCATAACTTGTGTGGCCCAGAGCCCAGAATACTATTGGGCTACAACATGACTGCAGCCTATGTTGATAAGTGGATAATTCATCTTAATAGATGGAGAGAGATGAGCACTTGTAGACAGACTAAACTCATGATGCCAAAACCGTTGGCCAGGGGATCGATAAAAGTACTTAGCTATTCACGGAGCACCCTAAGCTGGCTGACCTCATTGTTTATGGGACATGGAAACTTCAAATATCACCTCAAAAACTTCTAATTTTTTGTTCTTTTAAAATTAAAAAAAGAGTGTTGAATTTTTCGATAAGAAATTTTAAAATGTTTTTAAATACAATGAAAAATTTCAATGGGCTAGGTAAGTCACACATAAATCTATTAATCCCTAGTGATATCAAATTCAGCTAAACCTTTCTTTAGCTTTTTTACGAAACGAAAAAGTGTTTTACGCTTCATTCCTGAAACGGAGCCACCAAGCATTTTTAAGTATTCTTTTTAAGCGTCTTTTTGAGACCAAACTTAAATCGGGAATTGAACTCAGATTCTTCGTGCCTAGTGATATCAAATGCAGCTAAACCTTGCTTTCTAAAAGTGCTTTCCGCATCATTCCTGAAACGGAGCCACCAAGCATTTTTTAAGTGTTCTTTTTATGCGTCTTTTTAGACCAGACTTAAATCGGGACTTGAACTCAGACTTTTCGTGCCTAGTGATATTAAATACAGCTAAACCTTTCTTTCTTAAAAGTGTTTCACGTTTCATTCCTGAAACGAAGCTACCAAGCATTTTTAAGTGTTCTTTTTAAGCGTCTTTTTAGACCAGACTTAAGTCGGGACTTGAACTCAGACTCTTCGTGCCTAGTGATATCAAATGCAACTAAACCTTGCTTTCTAAAAAGTACTTCACGCTTCATTCCTGAAACGGAGCCACCAAGCATTTTTAAGTGTTCTTTTTATGTGCCTTTTTAGACCAGACTTAAGACGGGACTTGAACTCAGTCTTCTCGTGTCTTAGAAAATTTTTTAGAAAATTGCAACCTTTTTATTTGTATTTTGTGTATACATTGTTTAAAGGATACACTTGCAAACTGAAGCTGTTCTTAATATTTTTTAGTAGATTTCTTTTTAAAGATAAAAACAACAAATCTTAAAAAAAATATTTAAAATAAAATTTGATTAAAACATTTAGTAAAAATATTGTTTAATATTTTTATAGTGTGTTGGTTAATTGTTTTTTTTTGCATATAATTTAAACACAAATAATAAAATTTTTGGAAAATATTTAAAATATGATTTCATAAAAAAATATTTGGCATATTGAAAATAAAGCATGGATTCATACTTTGACATTCGGCTGAGACTTGAGGAATCCATACGAAAAATAGTAATCCAAATGCCGCTGTAAAAGAAAAAAGTAAGAAGAACAGACAATGGAATGTGGTGGAATAAAATATATATAGATTTATTTTTCGATTTACATTTTTTTGTATATAAAAAAAAACATGAAAGATTTATTTACAAAAGTTTGAAAAGGTACTATTTTACAAAGTTTATATTTTCGCAGATAACTAGAAGGACTACCAGGTAGAATTTTTTTTTAATTAACTGCCAACTGGTTTTCATATTAGAAGGGTCATATCTAATCCTCTTTCTTTGAGCGCTATCTATAAGATAACATGCTTTTGCAATAACTTTGTTGGTATTATTATTTTTTTTGTTTTTTTTTTTTGTATTATAAAATATCTATTTATTATAATAAAAATAAAGACTGTTACAGCACAATTTTTAATTTTCACGAGACGTTTACAACGACTTATAAATATTTATATATGGTTTACACTACATACTTAACAATATACAAAACGTATCTAAAATATACAATTTTTATTCAATCCGAGAATGTCGATTGCAATATTAAATATCTTAGCCATTACAGGAAAGATGTGATGCTGTGACAAGTGATAAGTAGGTAGGAAGTAAGTAAGAACATTTTTACAAAGTATATATGAAAGATGTTTCGGATGTGAAGGCAGAAAGTTACGTATACGCAATGGACAAGTGATTTTGATACTCTTTAAATGTGTTTATTAGTTTTGCAATTGTACAGATGAGATAGTAGATAGATTGCAACTAATTTAGTTTAGTAAGTGAATTTGTTAGTTATTTTTTTCTTTAATCTTAAATGATTTTATGAAAAATATAGCTTTTAAAGGTAAAACGCAGTAGTATTTAATATTTTTCAACGTGAAACTTAAGAACAAACCAAAAAAATGAAATCATCTAATTATTTTGTACATTAGTAAGTGTTTTAATTTTAAATCAATCGAAATTAAAGTGTTAATTATTTTATGAATAGTTTGGTCTAATTTATTGCAATTTAAATTTTGTAAGACTTACATGGAAAGCAATTGTCTGCCGTTGAAAATTTTATGTTTACCAATATAACTTTTTGTGTATCAAATTTGTATTTCAATTGCGAATAGTGAAACATAAAAATAAAAACAAATTAATATAAATAAATTCAACACAGAAAAAAATGTTGAAAAAAATTAAATATTATTTATTTAAAATAATTTTCTTCATAAATAGGTATAAATGTTTTAAACAGGAATTATGTAAAAAATTTGAAATATGAGAATAAAAACAGCACTGTATTAAATTTATTTTATTAATTTTATAAAAAAAATATATTACATATATATATATATGATTATATTGCTATGATTATGATTATGTTTATAATAATTGGAAATAAAAGTTAAAAATAATATAAGACACATACCAACAACTTATCGACGAATTAAATCAATTTCTTTCGTAGAAATTATGTTTTTTTATTATTAACATATTTCAATACTTGAAGTGTAAAAAATTATTTATGGAATATTTCCCAACTGCCATAAATGCAGAAGAAAACATAAATGAGATAAGGAAGAAAGCGATTATTTCCCCTCGAAGAAGGGGTCCATTTCCATATCAACTGAGATACAAAATGTCTGAAGAACACGTTACCCGTAAAAACTCTTCAGTAAATTTACATGGGCTAATGAATAATGTCATTTAATTAGGAAACAAGTTATTGTTTATTCCTTTCAAAGAAGGGAACCTATAGAAGAACACTGTATCCATAAAAAATCTTCAGTAAATTTAGATGACTTAATGAATTATGCCAATTAAGAAACAAGTTATTGTTTATTCCTTTCAAAGAAGGGGTACACGTTATCCGTAAAAATTCTTCAATAAATTAACATGGACTAATGAATTATGTCATTCAGTTAGAAAACAAGTTATTGTTTATTTCCTGTCAAAGAAGGGCTTCATATCCATATGAACCGAGGTATGAAATGTCAGAAGAACACGGTATCCATAAAAAATATTCAGTAAATTTACATTGACTAATGAATTATGTCATTTAGTTAGGAAACAAGTTATTGTTTATTTTCTTTCAAAGAAGGGGTTCATATCCACACCAACCGATATACAAAATGTCAGAAGAACACGTTATCCGTTAAAATTCTTCAATAAATTTACATGGATTAATGAATTATGCCATTTAGTTAGGAAACAATTTATTGTTTATTTCCTTTCGAAGAAGGGGTCCATATCCACATCAACCGATATAAAAATTTCAGAAGAACACGGTATCCATGAAAAATATTCAGGACTAATGAACTATATCATTTAGTTAGGAAACAAGTTATTGTGAGAACTAATATATATAATATATATATTATATATATTTTACATTTATATAAAAATTTTTCAATTATGTGAAATATTAACGTATATAACGAATAATATATAAGCAGAAAAACATATATTAGTTGTACATGTTTATATAAATAGTTCAATTTAATCTATTTTGAACAGTGTCTTCAGAAGATTTTTATCATTCTGTAATCAAATAAAAGGACCAGAGATATTTAATCAGAAAGTATAATTATTGTTATTTAAAAAAGGGTAGTGCACTGTGACCTAAAAGACCTATTGAGCCCCTTAGTCGGATTAGGGTGTTTCTGCAAGTCCGATTTCTTTAATGAAAGACAGTATAGTGCCTATCTTTCCTAGTCTTGAATTCTTATTATCCATAAAATATCCTCCTAGGTGTTTTTCCGCTTGTGCATCAGTGCCGGGTACTCCCCAAGCACATGATATGCAGTTTCTGTCACTTTTCTACAGTATCTGCAGTCTGCAGTTGGATGGGATTTCTAACTTTAATAGGT
>NC_051847.1:75566942-75575255 GCF_002237135.1 Teleopsis dalmanni | reverse complement strand
TTTTACAAACCGGACGGATTTTGGCAAAAAATGACCTCATCACCTCCGATTTGGCTGAAATTTTTTTTATGAGCTCCTTTCATAAAATAAGAAGACCCATATCTTGGGAAAAAATTTTGTAATTTTGTTCCTAGGAGATATGGACCCATGGGGTTTTGAGAATTGGCATTGTAGACACATTTTCAAATGGCTATATCTCAAGTTCTATAAAAGGTAGAAACTTGAAATTTATTGCGTTTTAAAGATAATTGGTTGAACTTTTAAGAAATTGTTTAAACAGTTAAGATTGTTTATATTTAAGTACTAATATTAAAGATATCTCAAAACGGTACGCAACATTTTTCATTTTTTATATTTTATTTAGATTCAGTTTTAAATTTCAGCCAAATCGGAGGTGATGAGGTCAAAAAGGTGTCCGGTTTGTAAAAGAATGACCCATATAATACTATATAGAATTATGAAATTATGGATATAATATTAGATATTATATAGAATTATGGAATTATGGATATAATATTAGATACCATATACAACTATTTAATTATGGATATAATATTAGAACTCCAAATATTAATTGTTATTGTTGTTGTTGTTATGATTTGAGTTAGTGCTATTGCACACTTTTACTCTTTTGTGACTGGAAGCCCCCCAGCCTGTCTCACACTAAGCTCTAACTATACTAGTATGCTAGTGCTCAAGGTATACTATATATATATACTATACTCATAATTAAACATACATCCATAATTACGAAAATTTTATTTGATTGCTGTCAATCAATGATTTAAACACAAGTCAATTAAAAAATATAAAAATATATATAATAGTTAAATATTATAATTCTTTATAGAATTATGGAATTATAGATAAAATACAAGAAATTCAAATAATAATCGATGTAGGAATGAATACTTGCTGTTATATATCTGTTTGTGTATATAAAAAAAATTTTAAAAGAACAAGGAGCAAATTAGCATGAATAGATCCAATTAAATCAATTATTTTCGCATATTTAAATTATTCAATGCAATTGTTTGAATTCCAGAATACTCTAATTGTGTCGATAATAAAAGTATCGATATCATTTAATATCATATACCTCTCAGATCTATATTTTGAAATTAGGTATGAAGAGACATACTCCCCTCTAAGAGAAATTCCAATCAATATTTCACAAGCAGACCTTTTGCGAATACTTAATATTTTCGAATTTGGTTTTCGAAAAAAAATTTGTGTTTCTGAAAAAGTGGAAGTGTAAGCAAATATCTTGACAAAATCCATCTCAGATGTGGTTAGGGCTCCTTCGTAACATAAGCTAGAAGCGTACAGAAATATAGACACGTATAGAGATTTTAAAATTTCATCTGTCGAAAAAAAAATAAAAAGACTTCCAAATCATGTAAAGAACAGCCCACACCAAAGACGAATAATTTGAGAGACCCAGACACTTGCTTATGTGGTTGGAAAAGTTGTTTGATATAATAAATATGAACCATACTTCATATGAAGTATTATCTCCAAACGTAAATTGCCATATTTGTAATCTAATTTAAGAGACTAGCTGAAATAGTAACTAAATAAACCTAATTATTTAACATCATATGTAATGATATCCACACCCAGTTACTCTATCTAAGTACGTTTTTTTGTGTGCGATCAGCAGATCAAAAATAAATAATGCATCATAATGTTGTCATCTAAATGATGATACATACGACCCTAACACACATCACTTCAGGGTGAAATCAATTTATCGCACTTACGTTATCGATGAAATACTTGCTTTAAGTAATGTTATTATCGTTGCAACTATCTATTCACTGTAGCTTTCCAGTCTATTATTATTTGTCTTTTACAGTTGTTCTGTAAAGGTTGCTGAAAATAACTGATTTGGTAAATCCCTCTTTGTATTTTGTGTTACTTCATTTGTATTTATATTGACCTCTTCCACACTTTGTCTGAGTACCCTCTACCTTCAAATGGTGCAGTAATATATTATTAATATATTATTAATTCCTTAGCTATGCGCACACCAATTAATATATTTAAATCGATGATTAAATCTTCTCAAAAAATTAAATCAAATAATTAGACGGTTAAATGAGATCATTTGCACCAAGACTAAACAAAACTACATTAAGAGCTTCAATCAATAATATGTTCGTGTCTGTAACCGAGCATAGTTTAAAAAATAATGTAGTGTAAAAATTAAGTACATTAACAGACGATACTGAGTAACTAAAAACCAAAATAAATAATGTGATTTCGGTTGTAATCCAATATCGCCTAACGGAAACACATATACAGATTATAGTTGCTCTAATCGACGAGTTTATGGCCTATGTTAAGAATAAAAAGGGAAGAATCATGAAACTCTCACCAGATATCTAGCATTAGCGGTACTTAACAAATCTGGAAACATTTCTAACTACAAAAATATTAATAAAATTAAATCTAAAATCTATAATGTGATCTATGAAATTACCTTATAGACATACATTTATGTCATACGAGATAAAGAAAATGCGGACTTGATCATGTCGTAAGAATAGATGACGATGCTCCACGGGAACACCGTGTCTTAAGTGGAATGATCAACCCGAAAAGAACTAATCACGCTTAATGGATGAGACTGAAAATGGCGTACATCTAGCAAAAAAATGTATGTGTCAAACCGAAACTCGGTAACGAAAAAAAAATTATTTAAAGAGATGTAAATTTATTTTTAATTTTGTTAACTAAAATAATAATCACACAGTGTTTCTTAAGCAAACCAAATTTTTTTCTTATATCTTTTCATATACTAAACATATTGAAATTAAAATAATCAAAATTTTTAATTACTTTTACTTAATTAACTATTCAATAAAATTAATGGAAGGTTTCTTACAATACATCATAACTATTGTTTTATAGTTTTATTGAGTATATATATGAGTATTTTTCTTTTGGAAAATTAATACAGTGAAAGCTCTACTAAGTGAACACCAGGAGTGAACTGTCAATGCTAATCATTAAATCAAGTTCTTTATGGATTTGTCTTCAGACATGGAATTGAAACTATGAATGCAGGAAATATAAAGTTTCAACAGGTTCACCACAGGTTCCACAAATAACACAAAACTTCCTGTTCAGTCTTTGTGACACTAAAAGTTTTCATTGTGTGTAATTTAAGTCTAATGGATTTAAACTCGACACAAAGATAACGTTTTTATGTGGATTTTGTAGACTGTTCTCGAATATTCGATGTGAATTACTACCGTAAAGTTAAGCCGAGCAGTTGTCTGCTATCAGACACATAACGAGGGGGTCTTCAAAATTAAAAGAAAAAAAGTCTTATTATTAAGACTGGATTTATGTACACAATTCTTGAACTTTTGATGTGGTGAAAAAGAACAATCATAAAGTTAAGTCGAGCTGTTGTGAGGTATCAGTTGGGGGTCTTTCAAATTAAAAGAAGAACTGTATTATTATGGATTTATGTGAACAATTCTTAAACTTTCGATGTGAATCAAAATGTCAACCGTAAAGTAAAACCAAACAAAAAGAAGAACTGCATAATCCAATAATGACTGGATTTAAGTGGCTAATTCTCCAACTTTCGATGTGGTGAAAAACATCAACCGTCAAATCAAACCGAGAGTTGTCGGACATCAAACACATAACCAGAGGAATTGTCTTCCAAATTAATGGAAGGAGTGCATTTTTATTAATGAATTATGACTGTTTATTAAGTTCAAGATTATATTTTACGTTCCAGAATTTATCTTAAAGCCCTTCCTCAAATAATAATATGACTACGGACCTACCAGTCATGTGTCAAGAAGTCATTGAAAATTCCAATACTATGATACTAAATTCTGTAAGATATTCCATATAGGATTTTTTATTGACATTATATTTCACACATAATGACAAGATTCCGAACATTATATTTAATTATAATTTCAATTGAAATCCTAAAATTATGTCATGTGAATAATTTTTGGGAACACAAAATGTAAATCCAAATATACTATACTATACGGCCTATAGCCGTACTTTTACAAACAGCACAGCCTTTGACATGCCCTACGATTTGTCTGAAATTTTTTTAATATTTAGAAATAATCTCGGGTCTTTCTATTTTATTAAAGAAGCTTATAAAAAAATTTAACCTATATCGAAGATGATGAGTTCAGTAGGTTGGTGGTTTGTTAAAGAATAGTCCGTATGTATAAAATAATTATTATATTGAATTATTTATTATCTGCACAAAAGTAGAAATTTTATATTTTTTTTAATTAATTTTTTTAATAAACTTTTAGTGGAAATTTTAAATCCCAAAAAAAGAAAAATGCAGTAAAATAAAATTGAATAAAACTCAGGTGCAGAATTCACTGATAATTAATTATTTTTCATACCAAAATTTTTTTTATATTAATTTTTGACAACCAAATTTTGCATAGCCAAAAAGATACAAAAAAGTGAAATTCTTTTCTTCTTGAAAAGTTGAAAGTTTCAAGGAAAATTAATTCAAATTGAAAATTAATCAATATTTATTTAATTTGAAGGCATTGACAATGAAAGTAAAATTTATTTAAATTTTATTCGCACAAAACTGTTTAAGTAAATTAAATAAAGTTAAATTAAAATTTTTATTCAACTTTTGTCTGACTTACTATAACAATATTTTAAATGAAAAATTATTATTTCATTTTAATTTATTTAATTAATTTTCATTATTTAATCTTTATGCTTCCTCCTTTTATTCGCAGATTATCATCACAGCAATGGACCGTTTTGTTTGGTTTGTACTTTTAGTTGTCATGTCTCATTTGGTAACTGAGTTCACACGTGTCACAGGATATGGACGAGGATCTCGGAATGACATTATTATGGTAAATGATGTAAGTATCCTTTATTTAAGCTTACTGGGATTATCAGTAACTTTTATTTTAATAAACTTTTGTCGAGATTGCGGTATGTGTTGCATTTTACATAATTAATTCCATATTATTGTAACTTAATTCAGTTCAGTGAAGCCGAATCATTAATAATATTATTAATAAGTAAAATTTTAATTTTTAAATAAAATAAAGTTTTTCATTTTTCATTTGAAATGAACTTTTCATAATGTTTTAAAATGAAATAAGTCAATTTAATACTGTTTATTTATTGCAAATGAGAAAAACAATATCTCGAATATTTTTTTTTGGTAAAAATTATTTCCTATTAGCTGTTATAGGATGTGAAATTAAAACCAAACCATTTATTTTTATCATATTAAATAATATTAATAATTGTTTTACTTAAGGTTTATTTTAACAATAAAAAAGCATTTTCTTGGAAAATGTTTCAAATAAAAATTCACTTATTTAATAATATTCCAGCAATATGGTTTAATTTAAATTATTTTATATTTTTATACAGAGATAAATACAGCTGCTAATAAAAAAAATAATTAACTATAACTTTCAATTTAAATTCATATTTTTCGAATAATGATTCGCCTGTCTCCTCCTTCTGCAAAGCTAGTTCAACTTATGATGTCTCATATTAAGCGTAGTAAAAAGAAATCCATTATTTTCCCACTAGATGGCTTTAGTTATCTGTGTCCCGCGTTCTATAAGTCTGATCGTGTTACGCTAAATAGCATTACAAAGATAAGAATTCGTAGTTTTCACAGTTTTTTAATTGGTTGACTCAGTTTTGTTTGAGAGCGTGTCAAAAATTCTTCTTTGATAAAGGCATAAAGGTGAAAACGGAAACAAGGCTATTAAAAATGTGAATAATGTTTATGGTCCTATAATCCTGATACTGTAACAGGTAACCATACGCTTTCGTCGATTCCGTTCCGGTAATTTCGATGTCACAGATACACCACTGGAAGGCCAATTTTTGAAGATATCTATAAAATCATGGAAATTGTGGATTTCAACCGTTATTTAAGCACTTTTCTGATTGCCCAAGTTTGCGCAAGAAACCGTTTGAAACCATTTGAATTAGGCTGGATATAAGAAAAAGCTCGATATATGCGTGCCACATGAGTTAATGCAAAAAAAAATTAATGAACCGTAGTTTCATCTGCAAATTGCTGCTAAAAACGTTGTCGTAAGTGATCCATTTTCATCATCAGTCACCAACTGCTGATATACGAGTTCAAAAATCTTATGAACCGTATTTCCATTTGCGAATCGCTGCTGAATCGCAACAAAATCGTCACCAACCATTGTTTTCGCTTGACGTTGTCGTAAGTGATCCACTTTCATCACCAGTCACCAACCGCTGCTATACGAGTTAAAAAAGTTTGTAACATAAAATTTACACTAACTAAATTTTACTACACAAATAATACCAAACAACACAAATATAATAAAAACAAAATAAACAACAAGAAAACAAACAACAATAGAAAGAAACTTGTAAACAACGAACCGTTGAAATCACAAGAACAAAGATACTGCTTGCTTCGCACATCACAAGTATAAAAGGCGAAGCAAACGCAGTAGACGGGGATTCAGCAAGACAGCGAGCTAAGAACAGGTCGCTCTATATTACATGTGCTGAAACACCAAGAATCGAAATTTACATCTCGATTTCTATTTTGTTTTTTTATTTTTTTTTTATTTTTTAATAGAAATACACATTTCTATTAAAAATCATAATTAATAACGAAATTAACATTTCGTTAATAGTAATAGAAATATAAATTTCTATTACTCTATTGTTCATAACGAAATCAAATTTTCGTTAGTAAATTACGCGGTAAGGTGATAATACCACATGAGTATTAGCACCCATACCAAATCCATTGTATGAAGAAGAAATTCACATTTCTTCAAACCTTTTGTCAGGGGCGTCGAAATTAACATTTCTACGCCAAAATCCATTGTATAGAGAAGAAATTCCCATTTCTTCAAACCTTTTGTCAGGGGCGCTGAAATTAACATTTCTACGCCAAATCCATTGTATGAAGAAGAAATTCACATTTCTTCAAACCTTTTGTCAGGGGCGTCGAAATTAACATTTCTACGCCAAAATCCATTGTATAGAGAAGAAAGTCACATTTCTTCAAACCTTTTGTCAGGGGCGCTGAAATTAACATTTCTACGCCAAATCCATTGTATAAAGAAGAAATTCACATTTCTTCAAACCTTTTGTCAGGGGCGTCGAAATTAACATTTCTACGTCAAATCCATTGTATAGAGAAGAAATTCACATTTCTTCAAACCATATCACCGTACCAACGTCACCATCCACCGTATTCCACTGTTCCTATCAAATAAATTTATTGTAGGACTGAACCTTGAATCCGGCGAGTAAAACCCCGGCCAGGAAGGTTCGTTACAATTGGCGCCCGAGCAGGGACCGTGGGAACAGAACTGACCAACATCTTCAGTTGAGGATGGAAGACAAACCAACGGTGGTACCATCAGGAATCAAGGAAGTGACAGGACAAGCAGGCCGTAAAACAGCAGTCGCTTCGACAAGCACAAAACGACTTACATCAGGAGGCAAATCTTAGATTTACTTCGCTAAAAAGGAGGAACTGGTGAGTTACGCAGACGAATTCGGATTAGATCCAAGTGGTTCACTGGAGGAACTTCGGAAAAAACTTTCAACGTTCATGGACTCAGAGGCAGCTGAGAAAGATACCGCCAGGCTACAGGAACTCGCGAAACTACATATCAGAAGCTCATCACCGGGAGTCATTGAAAATAGACGTCCTTCGTTAACTAAGGGAGGAAGTTTAACCATGGCCGAATATCCTGTAATCATCAACCAAGTCAGAAAATGGGAATGCCACTACTCAGGGGAACACGAAATACTACCATTTATAGAACGGATCGAGGAACTGGCAGATATGTACGGAATACATCGGGACTTATTACCGAAGCTAATGCCTGAAGTTCTAAAAGACAAGGCACTGATCTGGTTCAGGAATAACAACAAGCGATGGACCGAGTGGCCATCATTCAAAGCAGATATTTTAGCATTCTTCTTGCCCCCAAGATACTTTGAACAATTAGAGGACAAAATACGAGCCCGCCTGCAACAACCTAGGGAACTGTTCAGAGATTATGTATTGGCACTGCAGAACATAATGCAATATTCAACATACAGTGAAGAGATAAAATTAGAGAGAATCTACCGGAACAGTCGTACCGAGTATCAATGGTATATCCGTAGGAAAGACTTCCAGTCATTATCCGAGCTGTTAACATTAGCTGGGGACCTGGAGGCACTGACCGCTACAGACCGTCAAGTAAGAAATACGCTGCCGGCTAAGGAGATCAAAGCAAGAATGATTGATGCATCTGAAGACAAGAT
>NC_051847.1:75564847-75566842 GCF_002237135.1 Teleopsis dalmanni | reverse complement strand
ATCGGCAAGATTGGTTAACAGCAGCATAACGGCCGTTGGCGATTGCGGAGGTCGCAACATACTCGTATACGTACGCGTATACAATAACAACGTTGTTGGTTGTCATCCACATCGTCAACCGAATTCTGTCGGCAGCAGAACTAAACGAAATCATAGCAGCAGTTGCAGTTGAACCGAGCTTCAGTTCGACTCTCTTCCATGCTCAATATCAATATTGATCGGTAAACTAAAATTGTATGTCATGGAGGTCCAAGCGCGTCTCTTTTCTCGTTCAATACAAACGCAACATTTTTTTTTTATTTTTTTAGCAAAAATAAAGACCACACGCCGTTGGAACAGTGCAGGCAGCTGATGAAGTACGTATGGGTATAGCGTATGTGGCGTCATAGTTGTGTATGCCAAGGTACATTACCAACTGTTGCCAACACCAAATACCAAATACCAACGCCAACGACAGAACGAACCAACTTACTTGCCTCGTTTGTCGAATGACTCATGCACTGATATTGCGCCAGGCAATGCTTATGCTGATTTCTTCGCATGAGTATATGTAAGCTACTGATCTTCATGGATCTCCATTGAGTTGATTGTGAAGAGATTAAAGACGAGCATCACACTGTGAGAAAAAGAGTCAATTTGATCGGCGTAACAGTAACTGACTTTCAATGCAGAAAAAGTTAAAAACAAAAAACAAAAAACCAAAACTAAGAGGCACAAATATTTACAGCATTGGATCAATGGACCACCAAAGCAGCCATATAACATTTGGGGCTATATTCGCTTACGTTAAGTGTATCTAATCTATAGGGTGGTCCGACAGATTTGCGTTCTTGTAGGTAAAATATGTTGCAAAAGTTCATGCCGCATGTATGTTAGCAATAAAATTCCACCTGATATGCCTTTTGATGAAATTGAATATCTTTGCGCTGGTCTTCAACTTTTTTTTAAGCTCGATGTTCCTGTTAAGTAATGCATTATATGGTAAATTGTGCAATAATGAAACTGCAACAAATTATGGTGTGAAATATGTGTGCATCTCTCTTGACAGTTTGTATTGATCGTAAAAATGTCGCTGTCACATGTGGAAATTAAGGAAATATGATGGGTTACATATGTTTCCCAAGCTAATGTAGCAGACGGTTTATTGAGTTCTTATATTATAGAGAATTTGAATTTTTTACATAAAATATTAAGAAGAATGAAAGTGGGAATGAACTAGTGATATCATATATTACTGACCGTAGTGCAAATCACCTAAGTACCCTACAAAAGTGAGAATTAGTTTAGCTTAAGTTATAATAGAGTGTATATCTAATAGTATATAAAATATAGGCTTAACCTATTTATTCATTTAAGTTTTCTATATGATAAATTTTAAAATATATATTTTTTGCGATTTATACGTGAATTATATAGAAAAATCTATAAGTTTTAAAATGCACTTAGAATTTTTTTTATCGTCAGTTGCAACTATTTTACCATACTTAATAAAAACTAATGTTCTTAATATAGAGGCTTTGAACAGTAACAAACTGTAACAGTAAATTTTTTTATTATTTTAAATAATTAAATTTTTGGCTGACCATAAAGGTGTTTCGAGTATTTCCAAGCACCCATAATCAGTGATCTTGGAATTATTTGTTGTATTTATTTTACAACTGAAAATTCTTAAAAATCCACTTGTCTGGTGCTTAAATATTAGTATTTGTTTAAGACCGTATCACCGTATTAGTATTAGTATTAGTACCGTATCCAAATATCTATTGCTAATGCAGCACCACAACCTATAGAACTATTGAGCGTATAGCACCGCAATCGAGAGGTCTATTGAATGTATATCACTGCAATCTAAAGTTCTGTTGTCTTATATGTGCCTTATTTTTGGAGTTTTAAGATATTGTCAAGTATATAGGAGTTTTCACCTAATAAATATAATGTGGGCAAATAAAAAATATAATTAAAGTTTTGAAAATTCTAAAGAGAACAATATTACGT
>NC_051847.1:75548270-75564747 GCF_002237135.1 Teleopsis dalmanni | reverse complement strand
AACTCAACAACGCCTGGACCAATTTGGTCAATTCTTTTTTTTAAATGTTCGTTGAAGTCCAAGGATGGTTTTTACAGAGAGAAAAAAAATCGAATTATTGCTATTCAATAAAGTTCATATTATATTACAAACATTCACTGTTGTCTAAGCAACATCACCAGTATTTCAAATATTTCAAATTTCAAATGTATGAATTATATACTGTTATTAATATATGAGCTGTAAATAATTTAAATACATATTAATATTTTACAGAGTTTTCTTTTTATAGCGTGTTTTGTGTAAAGTGTTTAATTACCTATGATCACTAATTATTGCATGTGACACAATTTATATTCGATATGCCTCCTGTAAGACGAAGTAATTTAGGTAGAAGAACCCGAAATGCTACAAACCAAACTAATTACCGATCTAATCATACTGCACAAGAACGTGACGACCGAAATGAACTTAAAAGAATTCAGATTAAGTTGGTTAATCTTTATCTCCATTATCCAAGCGAGCCACCTATATATTTGTCACCTTTAGGTTTCCACAGATTATTTTTAAATCAGGTTTGAACCCTAAGTTCGCCTCTTAGTTTGAAACCCTCTGGCAGACATCCCAGTCGGGGTTTTTTAGTGGATCCCAGAAGGGTGGATAAAGTTCTTGGAAAAGAAGATACTTTGGTCACCCGAGCTGAACTCCACACATCAGAGTGACAGAGTGACTGGAACAAAAAACTGCCAAATTCCAAATTTTTTTGACAGAACGAAGTCTGTCGGGTTCTCAACTATTATAAGTAACTTAACAACTCTTAAAGAATAACTCTCTTATTTAACTTATTCTCTTATAAAGCTTTATATATGTATATATATTGTATTAGTTTTAAGAATTGATAATAATAAAATTAAGTTAGTCATTAATATACTTAACTTGTGTAGTGACCTTACTAAATATAAAAATATACAGATGATACCTTATTATTAAACATTAATAAAAGCTAAATATACATACATTCTTAATATATTATACACATATATTATTAACTCTTCAAAGCAAACAATTTTAATTAAATAAAATGTTGGTGATATTGTTTTTATCAGTGTTGAGAAAACAAAGCGGCACTTAGACATCTAAAAAGACGAAGGACTTGAAAGGATATGACTTTTCATGCAAAACATAAACAGCAAAAAATCGCTACACAAAACTTAAGGAATAATAATACAGTGGCCCTGTATTATTATTCGCACCGCCCGGTACCTTTAAATTATTAATAATTATTATGTAGATGAGAAATACACACATTTTGATGAGAAATACAAATTTTGTTAGTTACAGAAATATGTTATTTATTTCACGTCTAGTTACAAGAATATAAAATTTTAGCTTAAATAGACATTATAAATCACTTCACTATTCCAAAAAATTTCTATAGCATTTAATAAGTATATTAATGGTTTTCCAATGGCGCAGTCAGACTTGGGGTTTTTCGTTGTGATAAATTCATGGTATAATCTTCTCAGATTTCCACTACAGATTGAACCAATTTTAGAAAAACTTTGCCAGTTTTAAGTTAGTATCTCCAAAACCAGGGATTTGAATGTCTTAAAAAATGTTTGCCACTCATTTTTCTTTCAATGTTTAAGAGCAAGAAGAATTTATTGAGTGACCACTCGGGACTGTAAGACGGTTGATCCAATTTGACGTTTTGAGTAGTCAAAAATTCTTTTATTTGAGCTGATGTGTGGGCTCGAATTATCATGGAGAATGAACTTCCCGCGACGATTGGTATACTTCAATTCTCCGAAGATTTTTGGAAAACAAATGGTTGTGTACTGTTTTACGTTGTTCAAGTGGTACAGTTGTGATATGGCCGCTTTTGCTAAAAAATAATGACACCATATGCTTGGATTTGTTTCATCCGCGAACAACTTTTATCGAGTTTTACTCACTTTGAAATGTATTGACTGTATGCTGGTTCCATTAATGCCAAAAGGCGTCTCCATCTCTTGGTATGAGACACGCCAATCTATCCCAATTATTTATCGCACGGCACCGATGTTTTCTGGTATAACATTCGTTGTTGGGCGAGTTTCACGAAATTTGTCTTGGTCGAAGCAACGATCTTGTACGAACTTATTGTCGAAGCAAGTTGATCGATGTTTTCTTCTCTGGTTAATCCACGTCAAAAATCGCAAAAAATTATTACATGAAAATGTTTATTATTTAATTCCATTTTTTTAAAGAGACACAATTTAGAATTGATGTAAAGAACATCATAAGCGCGCATTACTGAAATATTGCAATGGTATCAAAATTCATCTGTTAAACCTTAGTGTTGCCTAGGCGCAAGAGGCAGCCTAAGTATTCTACTTTTATAATTATCTTTTATTTGGAAAATTGAAATTGTAAAATTAAAAGTAAGTTATTTACAAATAATTACATTTAAGAAAATTTTCAATTAAAACAAAAAGTATTAAGCTTAATTATTTAATTTCAGTGACTTTTTGTTGACTTCACGATTCTTTAATTTTTTATATATTTATTATTATTTTAGTTGAAGTCTCAAATGGGGTACGTAGATTTTTTTTATGGTTTTGACGTTTATCGTGATTTATGTCATGTTTCACTTTTTGCTCAAGTCCTTTTATGACATACACAATGCGAAAAATTTACCTCGAAAGATGGCCACTAATAAAGCTGGTGTCTGCGATAAAAGGCTTTGCGTCCAACATTTTCAGCGACAACTTATATATATCGAAGCTTGCATCTGACAATGAGATATCAAAATGAGTTTTAATTTGGTCATAAAGCAATCATAATTACATGTTGTGCTATTTGATACCATAGAAAAACAATCAAAGCCGCACAGATGATAGAAGCAACATCTAAATAATGTTGCATGTTGCAGTAAATCGTATTGGACGCACCGTAGATGCAATTATGTCCTTTTATGGTTGCAGCTGTAACTGCGCTGCGTTGTTATGATTAAAATCTTGTGATGCCTCTATTAAAGCCATAAAAAGCACAATTGTACGTCCGTATAATTGAACAAGTACAAGTATTATATTGTCAATGCAGATAGTTTTTTATTTTTGTTGAATAATTTTGTTGGTTATATAAACAATTACAATTTTGAATAATAACAAAATTATATTCAGCATAATTGTATCTTTTTTTCATAGTACTAATTTGTCTTCTAATTGTGTTTAAATATTTAATTTTAGTCATGTTTTAAAAAGAACTGAATAAATATTATCTTAGAAAACTAGATAGGTTGCATATACTGGATTGGTAAATACATGCGCGGCGTGTTATCAATAGCAGAGCTAACACTTCAATGTTTTTAAATATTCCATTAACCAAAAATGGAATGTTCATGGCAAAGAGTGCATATAGATTTCAATGGCTAGATATTCAATTCCATGTGGCTAACAGTTGTTGACACTTACTCAGAGTTTTCAAATCTAGCATACCATTGACACAACATTAGCCTGAACAACAATTTATATAATAAGCCTTGTAACTGCTATAATCGTTACTGGAAACAATAGTTAGTGATAATGGACCTCAACTAACATTAAGCAATTTACTGAATATTGTGCTCAAGATGGTATCGATCATGTAAGATTAGTTTAAGTTATTTTTTTGGGCCAAGATTGTCAGGATCAATAAGCTAGGCAAGGATCAATTTCGTATTTTTGCTATTACTTTTGTACTTCTTAGTTGTACCTAAATTTTAATAGATACATATATACCATAATATATACATACATACATACATACGAAGCTTTGACTGAGTGACGAGGTACAAATAGCCTCGACTCTCATAAATCGATATTTGTTTTTTTGTTTCACTCTGAATTTTTTAATTTGCATTGAAAGCAAAAACAATTTTGATTTTGACGAGCCCGCAGCACTCTACATAACGTGGGCCTAAGTGGTTCTGACCCAACAACCAACCTAATATCAAATCGCAAGACTGATATTTTTACGGGGCATCTCAAACAGATTGTTAGATTTTTTATAATAAAATGGGGTCACTTTGCATACAGATACCTGCATATCATTGCAGCTTCCCATTTATATAACAATATAAGATTTCGAAAACTGTTAACACGATGACAGTGGTATGTCAAATCCTAAAAAGAGCAACCCAGGATTCAGAAGAAGTATGCTTTTAATCATGAAGATAATGTGGTTGCTCACACAGCATAAAATCCTAGCACTAGCATCAATGAATTAAAGTATTAACCGTTGCAACAACCAGCCGATCGACTAGATTAGATTAGATTAGATCTAAAAAAATTATAAAACTCAAAGAAAACAAATTGCATTAAACGAAGACTTAATAGCTGCCATAGAGGAATATTCTAGAGTCCCACAAAAGTTGTGAAATCGTTAGAATAAGTGTAATGAAGTTAAGAGAGATTATTTTGAAAAATAAAGCTATTTAGCAATTAAAAATTTCAAAATCTTGGTGGATAGATTTGTAGGTGTAATTATTATTAAATGAATGCATTGCGGCTTTGTGAAATATTTTTAAACCAATTATTTTTAGTTTCCTTTCATAAAATTATGTTTCCAAATACTCATAGTTAAATGGCATAATTTAAAATTTTATTTAATTATAGTTTCATTTAATAATAATAACACCTTTTAGATATGGTTTTATTTTTCAAAATTTTAATGCATTTTAAAATTTTTCTATTTTAAATGAAAGTGGAAAATTGAGTTTTAATTACAACGTCCCTCAAAAGGTGGGAAGAAATGTTTTTAACTCACCTGTAAACCATTTTATATATATCTATACCAGCTCTATGATTCAGATACTTTTACTGTTGGTTTTTAATTAAATGCATTGTGCGGCAAAGCTTTGAAGTTGGAGGCAAGTGAAGAAATAGGCTCAAAGTATTAGAAAAGTAAACTACTGTGATAACAATTTAAGTTCCACTTAAAGTTAAGGCACAACAATAGTTAATTAAAACAAATTACTTGCAAAAGGAAAAAATTTCAGATTCTTTTATGTGAATTTATAATTAAATAGTTTACAAAGAAAATTTTAAGCCAGGTATATGTAGATATAATTTTTCTCTTCTTGCATTATTTGACTTCAATTATACAAAGACTCAAGCCTACGGTATGTGATTTACCTTCCCACTAGAGTTAGCTTTATTTACTTACTTCATTGTGTAGAACTCTATTCCAAAAGGAACTTTGGCAAACTTATTCGTCTAGTATTCAATAGATAAGCATCTGTTTATTAGCGCTAACCTTATATAGCTTTCATTCTTTTCATACAAGTTTCAGACAAATGTCTTATAAGACATTTAAATATGAAAATAATCAACTCAAGCGATCTTTGTCAAAGGCTGATGATCCTCCACATACTCGTTGGAATAAACAAGGAAATTACAATATAAGTGTTTGGTGGTATTGTAAGAGAATTGTCTATTACGAGTTGATCCAGGCTGATGTAACGGTTAATTCCGTTCTCCACTGTTGACAAGTCGATCGCTTGAACGAAACAATGAAGGAAAAGCTACCAAAATTGGTGAACAGAAAAGGAGTTGTTGTTCATTAAGACAATACCAGGCTAGATACATTTTTGATAACCGAAAATAAATTGATTCAATTCGGTTGACGCATCCACCGTAAAGTCCGGATCTTGCACTATCTGACTGTTTCAGTCTCTGCAAAACTCATTTAATGTTAAAAAATTGGCCGAACGAAGTGTCGTTGAAAATCACTAGACCCCGTTTTCCGCCGATAAACTATAAACCACAGATGTTCTACATCCATGGAATTTGGAAGTTAGGTGAAAAATATTCAAAAATGATTTTGAATATATCGCCCAATATTAAGTATTGTTAGTTTTTATTTAATGTGATATAGTTAGTAACACAATGGTATCACTGGTTAAAGAGTTTAGATTCCAAACTAAATAACAATGTTTGAAATTTATTCAGAACTTTGTGAGTGAATTTTACTTCTAAATGAGATCAGTATACTATAGTTATAAAAGTGTTTTTTGTGATTATTCTCTGGGTATGCACAGACTAATAGGAAGATGTAGATTTGAATTTCTTAATAAAATTTTGTATGTGGGGTGAGTGTTGTAGTGCGTGGAATATCATTGAAGTCTTTCGACCTTAGCAATATGGTACAAACATTTCGTACCGTGAATTTCATAATTCTACCTATTACAGATTTAGAAGTATTTAAAAAAAATTAAAAAGTCAAGGTTCCAGTGGATCCATAGGGTTTAAAACACATGCAAAAGAAAGCTTATCTCAAAAAATATTTTTAAAAAATTATTTTAATGTTCTTATATGATTCGAAAATATCGAATTGTCTAAATTTATTTATGACACATTGTGCAGCGTCCTGACAGAGATATCAAACATAATATTATCACATCGAATAACTTTATGTAGAAATCCAAATGCTTTAACGAGAAGAACACACGGATTTATAATGAAAATAACCGATAGACTAGCCATTACTGATAGCTTTAAGAGGACTTTAATTGGCAGCTGATGCCTCCATATGGACGGGTTGCTACAACCATATTCAAAGAATGTATTAACATGGGTTTCAAACACTAATCTAACAATAGTAGTAGTTTAAAAAGTAAAACATTTATTTTCTTTTTCTCTGAGGATAAACTTTAAATTTATTTGTGATGGTTATAAAAATAATATCACCATAATTAAGTAGCGTGGCTGCTCTTCAAAGCTCTTCAGTAATTATTTTCATATAAAATATACCACTTATGTATGCAACAGTGTTTATTTAAATTCAAGTGTGAGTACATTAATCCACCCTGATTAAGTTGATGTATACATAATTTTAATATTAAAACTTTATTAAACACGTTTTCGAACTTTATCAATCTAAAGTATTTTGACATGCGTTGATAATTTTAAATTATTTCACTTCACATCAAGAGTCCCGGTGCAGCTTATAAAATATATTCGAGTCCATGTGCTTTAATTAGCATTTAATTCAATTAAAAATATGTGGCATCTACACAACAGCAACGCAACAGCATGGGATTGCGTGTCCTAATAAGGAGAAAAGTAAACATGGCTGTGCGTAAATTTCCACCATCATTATCACCGTATCATAATCAACGCAACACCATGGAAAACCCTCCCGGCCATCAACTAACGCCATCACAACAAATACAATCCATGCAGCATTACAAATTAGTAATGCCGCGCCGTTGCTATACTTTCTGAATATTTCGAATGAATTCCTACCGACATTGAGGGTTGCAGTCCAGCGTATCTATAAAATAAGTAGACGGTCGTTTATAGGGGCACAAATATGGAAACGTTTGTATGTTTGTATGTTTTTTCTGGCAGCTGGGGTGAAATTTTCAGCAATTTGTTGATGATACACAAGGGAGGAGTGGCTTTGCTTGTCGGATTGTCGGATTGTTGGATTTCGTCAGTGAGGTCCAACATATACTTGCCGTATCTCTGCATTTTAGTTAAGCTATGATGATGATGGAATAATAAAACGAAAAAATGTGTGTTACTTCCAACTAAATTGGCGCTGAAAAGATAAAATTGTAGAAGAAGAAGAGGATTGTTCCAGGGATTTGCTGTTAAGATTAAAATGACAACAAAAAGCATAGCATGTTTTGCAAATTGAATTGAAATACCGGAGATTTTATGGCATGAAACGGAAATCGTTTTATTATCTCATGCAACATGGAGGACATGCTTGTTTACCAACGTTCAACGTTTGGGGAGATTTGGGGGAGTATAAAGTACTGCAAACGTAATGAAAAATTATACGGAGGGTTTATTAACGCATAAATTGCGTGGGTGTTTTAACAACAATTTATTATCTGTTACTTTGCGAATACACATGCCATTTGACATACACTTTCACACAGATACTTTACGAGGCACGTACTCTAATGGATTTATATAACAACAAAATCATTACAAGATTCAACAGTGTTTATGGTTTGCTGTACGTAACCTCATCCTTGGTCGTCGTAGACTAAGTGTTTTTCCCTTAGCAGTTGCGTAAATATCTAAACATGGTTTATGTGGCAGAAGTTGGGAAGATAATTTGCCACACGATTGGGGTTACTGTAATCCCCAGTGGGTGTTTTGGCTTGATAACATACATAATCAAATATAACTTAACCTCCCTCTTTGTTAGCTAGCAAGAAAGTTACGTTATATATTGGGTGTGCTTACATTTGAGTTAATTAAAAATCATGACAACATGGCCAGAATATAGAACGTCAATTCTGTAGTGTAAGAAGGTAAACAGATTGCGTAAATTATGAGTAAAGTTGTTCTTTGTTTTTTGAAAAAAATTAAAAAATTAAATTTTTCATAAAATATGTAGTATAAGTAGTTAAGCAGGCTGTTGTAAAAAAGGAGATGGTTCAAAATATATTAATTATAAACATTTTTTAATATAAAGTTAAAAGAAAATTAGACTGTTCAAAAAGTTACCGACTGTGGATTCTAAGCACTTAATAAATATTTTGAGCAATTTGGTTTGATAATGGCATTAACTATATTCGAAGTATTCCCTAATGTTTATATAGTAATCAGATTCATGTTCACAGTTCCAGTCAGTATAGTTTCGACGAAAAGAAAGAAGCAAAGTTAAAATTGTTTAAGACGTACTAGAAAAATATGATGGTCCAAGAGAGATTATCTTCATTATGATATAATTTAAAAAAAAATAGGGTGATTCTAAAAGTAGGAAAATTCATTTATTTTAATTTGTGTTTATTTTAAATTGATTAGCAATAAAACTTTCAATCATGCTTTGTCGTATTACTGAATGTAACTTATTTACTTTTACAACTGGGTTATAAAGAGGGCGTCGCAATTCTGATGTCGCCGATGTGCAGAGTTGGTCTAGCTCCGCCACTGGAGATGGGTGAATCCATGGATGAATGGAAGAGATACAATAAATTACAATAAACTTTTCATATCGTACTAAAATAAAATGATGAAGTTTATTTGAAAGAGTGGTAATACTAAAATTTGGAGTTTCTTGGTCTATAGTGAATAAATTTTGAAAAGTGTTCTGAAGCTATACATTTCAAACTATACATTTCAATTAGAGAACTGTTGCTTCGACTCTGTATAATCACATAAAGAATGTATAAACATATAAGAATGTATATGATGGTATGAAACATTTTGTACGTTAAGACGCCTAGTGAAGAAATGAAGAAATCAAGATAGCGATTAAAATGCTCATGTAATAAGGAATATTACAGTTTCAAAGAAATCTCATGATATTCGAAGAAAACTGTTAATATGACCTGGATTTATGAATAACTTTAGCCCGTTTTTTTCTTACCTCTTGCATGGTATTCACTTGATTGGTCGGCTGTTTTCAGGTCATATGAATATTGTCGATTAGAAAACTATTTGTTCATTCAGGTCTAATGGTCTAGTTTTAAAAAAAAACGAAAGATAACTCTTTTGGGTATCAACACACTTTCTGTTCGGTACATAGAAAATTCTAACGTGATACTGTACTATTACGTTGATGCTTAAACGGTGATGTACGAGTATTTTGACGAACAGATTATAGAAGAGTTAATATGATTAATAGTAAGTGGAATTTATAATTAAAGTTCAAGGGCCTTGCTAGGAATTATATATAGATCATCTTTATTGTTTAAGATATTGTATGTATAAGGTGGCATTGTTATATTCCGTCGATGCTTCAATTTCGGGGTATTTCGATAAGCGGACTAAACAGGAATTTATACGATTAGGAAAAATTTTGTGATAGATAATTGCATAGTAAAACTATTTTATTGTTTGGAAACTCGATGGTTTTGGAAACTTGATGAAACTTGATACAAATATCAGCACTCCCAATCGAAGGCATCTATTGCTTATTTTAATGCGCTTAAAATTTAGTTAACAAAGAAGTTCATGACCGCGAAGTCGATTTGTTTGTAGTCTAGGATAGAGATAGACCGAGGTTTTGATGGAGTATCCCATTTCTTCATTATTTACAGATCTTGCAAAGCCCTTTTGTTGAAAAACACTTATTGAAACATCAGTATAAGAGTACACTGCCCTGTTTTGTTTTCAGTAATTCCAATTTGCTAAAATTCAAGCGGTCTTTGGTTCTTCTTCTATATAGTCTAGATCATAATGTTCTAATGGTGGATAGGCCATACATTGCGATATTTTTCGACAAGCTCTTGTTTGGAACTCTCAAGCCAACCGTAAGAGTGGATGGTTTAAAAACACATGGAGAAGAGTATTGTAAAAAGAAATCGAAAAATCCGGAAAAACGTGAAACGATCTAAAGATTTTGCCAAAAAACATAACCAGATGGAAGTGCTTTATTGAGAACTTCTGTTTCAATGAGAGATACAGGAACTGATAATGATGATAATGTCTTAACGACCCATTCACCTTCCCAAAACGAACGAACTATATTTTGGCAACATTGCAAATATTTTGTAGGAAAAAAATGAATTGTAAGCTGAACATATGGAATGTTTACTATCTTGGCAGGAGTGTTTTCTGTCTTCGTTTGAGCTCATTACATAGATACAGCTATCTACGATTAATTTAATATAAAAAATAAGATGATCTCAGAATGGTTATAGGCTTCTCGGGGAGGTATGTAGATCTGAGGTCAATTATTGCTTAGTCTGATGAAGTGATAAACAATAATCTAGTCAAGGCGCAAAGAGGAGTTTTAAAGTAACCTCGCAGTTAATAGAGAGTAAAAGTGCTCAGGGGCACTGACTCAACTAGCCTCAACGTAATAATAAGATGACATAGATACGATTTAAATAAAATATAAGTAATATTCTTTGAATATATTATTTGTTTTTGCTTTTAAATTAAGTGTTATTTAAAACGTGTTGAATAAAAAAAAATAATTTTTTTACGATCAATATTAACATCCTTAATATCAAGGATTACGCATATAAACTCTTTCTCCTGGAAAAGATATATGTTAAAAATATAACTAATTTATAACAAAAATTGATTTTTTTTGTGCTAACCAAAGTTCATTGGAAATACAAAACCTTTTTAAGTATAAATCAAGTTATACATATAATACAATCGAATATATTTAATTTTATATTCATGCACGCACTATTATTTATTCACTGCTAAATTAATGTTAAACGGAAACAATTTTCATAAGAAAATAGTTAAATTTTCTTGAAAAGCGTTTGCTTGGTAAGTACATAATGCGATGTTATAAAACTAAAATTACAACCGAAATAATGAGAAAAACTAATAAAAAATTAAATTTTGTTGTGGGTGTCGGAAAATTAATGGAGTTTTTCATATTATTACGATATTAACGTTACGGTAGCGTGAACACGCAAACAATAATAAATGGAATAATACCAGAAAGGTCTTTGTATGTACATTTTCAATGCCTGCTTATGGTAATGACTGTATTAATTAAATCGAGCAGATAGAAAAATTTCGTAGATAATGAATACTACGTAATTTTTGTTTTTAATTGGTTTATTTAATAATGATGGAGAAATTTAAATTCATATTTAAAATAATAGTGAAGAGGACTTAAAAGCCAAATTAAAATAATTCAAGACTATTTAAAAAAATATTTGTTAATATATGTTACATATATTTAGATTATTACATATAAGACCTTGTGCTATTTAATAAGCATATACAACATATAAAGACTTTATCTTTACTACCTTTACTTCTACGATATTTTTGATTACGGCTTAAGAAGTAGAGGAAAAAATACTATTATAAAATTAAAGCTATTTTATCTTTCCAAAAAAAAGAGTTAACTTTAGAGACAATGCATACTATTAAATTGATGGTATAAGCATCGGTTCTTCTTCTTAGTTTTTATAGTTTCGTACAACAGCACCGTTCTAAACACACGCATCAAGATAATGCGCCGCTAGATGACGCATTGGAATTCCGCTGGTACCATTTGAATTTATGTGTTTGTCATAACTTTCCCACTTGGTAAGGAGTGAGGCCCATGCAACCTCAGTTGATCTTTGGTTCACAGCACCCGATGTGAAAACGCAACTCCACCATGACATTACCAACCTTAATTGGTCAGGACAGTTGAAACTGCCTGCACTGATCCCCATGGTACCAGATACACATTTTTGGTCAGGTCACACAGGTGAAAACTCACTCACTACCACACTCCAAACAGTGCCAGATGGTGCCGGAATTTTAGTCTCTTCTTACGACAGTAATGTATTACTTCGGAAATATTCTAACCCTTTCTCTATCCAGAAGAACTGACAAAGCCGTTCTGAAGTCTAAGACACAATTTTTGCACCGGTTTAGCAGAGTTAGTGAAAAAAACTTGTCGGATCCATTTAATTTCATCTGGTAAATGGTTTGCCGAACATAACATGTGAAACAATTTTGGAAACAATATTTAGTATAACTCGCATCTTATTGGCAAGATTAAGGATATCACAATAGAAAATAACTGTCACTGAGGGTTTAAACCAACAGACGTGATATTTAAAACGTAATCTAACTATCTCCTAGTATGGCATAAGGGAAAAATCCATCATAAGCAACTATATGCATATAAATAATTACATATCAACAATGGTGTAACTATATGCATATATACAAAAACGGTTTCACCTTTATACATACATATAGATAATAGATTTGGATGCTATCGGATCGATTTTTGTAAATAGAAGATCTTTTAGTGGAACACTCATACAAAGTAGGAGTTATCAATATTGATAAAAGCAGAAAAAGCAAAAAAGGGGTGAACTTTCAATCATTTTTTATGTTTACGTCCACCGTTGTCACGAACATGCTTAAAATACCCGGGGTTCCATAATTTAAGAACATTAAGAACGTCTCAGAAATAGAGCTTTAAACACTCTTTAGATTTGCTAAATTAATATATTGTTAATATTAAGATTTTGTTACTTAAAAAAATAAATATATCACACAAAAATCATTTATTGCAGGGATGCCAGAATAACGTAATGCCGGAGTTCCAATTAAAAAAGTGGAAGTTTGTTTTGAATGTTAGTAAAAAAAGACGGATTAAAAATAAAAAAAAATTGTATCTCAGGTATAACGGAGTGCTTTGTATATAAGTTTAATATATAGTCGGACAATTTTGCCAAATGAGTAACTAACAGTTATATTGGTTTTAGTTACCATAAGATAGGGCTGTCTTGTGTGACAAAATATTATTTTTATTGGTATATATCTGGGAGTTAATTATTGGTATAAAATATTAAACCTTGTTGATAATTGAACATTTTTAAATAAAAGCTACATTTACTTTTATTTCCTAAATAGTATATTGTATATTAGGTTATACCGTATATTGGTATATAAATTCCAAGAGGCAACCTAACTATATAAAAACTAAGTTAAGAAAAGTCATCAATTGAGGAAAGACAGATTGATAAAGTTTAGATTATTATATTGTTAAGAAGACATTTTTAAACAGATCGTAATTATTCCATTGAAATAAGTATGTATTTATTTTAATAGTCATTTGAAAAGATTGAATGAATTTATATATTCTATCAACTTTTATTTAATATTACAGTTTTTCGCTGAATTTTGGATGTATAAATTTAAGATTACTGTAGTATATTTATAAATAATTGCACTATATCATATTAATTTGCTTTCAGCTCAGAGTTTTAATAAAATATGGTATACATTTTTCTTTTATAATATTTATATTATATATATATTTATTTAAAATGGAATAATAACAGTATTAATGTGAAATTAACATTACATTTATAAAGTAAGAAAGTTCTTAAATTATCAAAGGATGTTCTTAAATTAAGAGCTGCAGAAATTATGACAAGGATATTTGTTTAAGTCCTTTGATTTAAATCATAGAAATGATCTTATTGTGTATACTTTGATAATGTAAAAATAGATAAAATATAGGTTTAAGTCGTTGTATAAAAATTAATGTTATGCACTTACCAGGTCAGGTGTAGAAATTTATTCTGGAGTTTTACAATGGGTGCTACGCCATGTATATCCTATAAAAAACATTTAGGAATTTATTTTATTTATTTCCTTAACTTTTTTTAGTAGTTTTGCACAGATTTTCATTTTTTAATTTTAATTTAATATAATGGAATCTGATTTCAATTTAATATTCAAAATAATTTTTTCCATAACTGAAAGATGTAAGCAAATATTTTTTGTGAAATATAGTAAAGAAGTTTTTAGATGTCTTTCACATGTAGCGACTTCAAGGCTTCAAGACAACGATTGTTTTAGATCGGGTTAACTAGGTGAGTTTACTCCTTTAAAAATCATATAATACTGAATATTATATATTCAAAAAATAGTAGAATAAAACGAGATACAAAAGATTAGATAAAATATATGCGCTGTCAGTAAGTACTCTTTTGGAAACACCTATTGGTTTATTTGCTCGTATATAATTTTTGGATTGCAAAAGAAAATAGGTAATGTATTAAGAGATCTAATTTTTGGAAACATCTATTTTTTTGGACAACTAAACCATCTAAATTTTGAATGCAATAAAAAAAGAAGATTTATTAGATGACCTGCAATTGAAGTATATCTATAGTTCGGATTGTTTGAATATAATATTTGGAATGCAAATACATAACTAGGCAGTTTGTTAAAAAGTATGGCTGTGATGTTATGTAAAATAAATAAAAATACTTAATTTAAATTCTTGACTTAAAATGCTGGAAAAGTTGAACGATTACGAGGCTTTTAAATGGCTCCATGTATTATTTTCATAATATGGGTTAACAGTTAAATTCATTTTTTGTGTAAGATTCTTTTTGAAATTACCAATAAATTTATTTAATTTCCTATTTTTTCAAATTTAAAATAATATCCATGTTTATAATTGTGTATTGATATCTACCAGTAGAATTAGTAATAGGTACATGTGTTCGAAGTATTAAAAAATTGATTTCACATTTGAACTATGGTCACATTATATTGAATCCACCCTAATAATAGTAAACGAGATACAACGAGTCCATGTTCCCAAAGATCGTATAATTAAGTTTCTAATATGAAATACGAATGCTATTAATTTAAAAGTTAGAAAATTGAATGATTCAACATATTTAGCCCCGAGGCATAATGACCCGCACTTTCGGATTGAAGTGAATAAAAACCCTGCGCATTTAAAGAAAATGGCGTCGCTTGTGGAATGGAATCGTACATTAAAACTGAAATTTCATTTAAATGAATAATTCATTTAGTTAACTTCTACGAGTTTTTTACAAATTTATAATTTTATTAGCGACATTTTATGGGCCTGAAAGACAAAGTGCGTAACTCAGTCCAATGCACATTAAAACACTTTGGGCTCAAGTGCACACACATTAAACAAAAACTAAGAAAATACCAAGGAAAACATTCGTAATAGTCGTTCCCGTACTCATACTCGTACTCGTCGAACACATAAAAAAAGAAATAAAGCAGGGAAATAAAATAGGAAAATTAATTAGGTAAAACCAACTAGTTTTTAATTAGCCCAAGCAATGGTACTACTCGTACTCGTACACTCGTACTCGTTAATTATGGCAAAGGCAATATGGACGATGGTTAATGGTTGATGGCTGTTGGGTTTAAAATGTTAATGGTGGAGAGTTGGAGTGGTGTTTATAATAATGGTGGTTCTCGCGGTAATTACAGCGAGTTCAACGCTGGTATATTAGAAATTCGTAAATTGTTTCATTTGTGGCTTGGAGTGCGTAAACTCCATGGCGTAAAAAGTTGCTGGTGTGAATGATGCCAGTAGCTACCATATTTAATCGCTGTTGTTGGATGGGTTTCTAATTAATAATATCGTGTATTTACCGGAAGCGCACTGAAACGGTTAACGTTAAACGCCATTATTTCTGTGAGTAGTGTTGTCCTACGAATCCAGTACTGTACGAGTAGAACTACCTATGACTCTTTTTCTAATACCGATTCACTGAGGGTTAAATGAATTGAACTATTTTCAATGTTTTCTTAGAGAAATTAAATAAATTTAATAATTATGCATAATTGTACTTGCTAATGTAAATTACAGTATATTGATAAAGAAAGTGAGGGTGGTGTGGGATGGATTGCCTGCTGCGATATAGTTTGCGTGTTTACAATTATTGGTTAGTTTGGCATTAATTTTTGTATAATAAATTTATGAATTTATTAGACGAGAATTTTATGGTAATTTATGCTAATTAAATAAATGAAGCCCTTTCGCGTTGTTCAGGCATGTAATTAATTTGTAATTTGGATGAAACTGTTGTTGGGCGTGTAATTAGTTGAAGAGCAATTAATAATACTCCAATTTGGGAATTAATAATAGGAAAATTTTTTTTGGAAATTAATCTATAAAAAATGTTAATTTTTTGTGTGGTTTGGTTTATAGAAAAAAAAAATTGTAAATCTATTGTTGTTAGTAATTAAGTTACTGAAAGCAAGTATGAAATATAATATATAATAATATAAATAAAGTTTTT
>NC_051847.1:75542283-75548170 GCF_002237135.1 Teleopsis dalmanni | reverse complement strand
TATTCATATGACCTGAAAACAGCAGACCAATCAAGTGAATACCATGCAAGAGGTAAGAAAAAATCGGGCTAAAGTTATTCATAAATCCAGGTCATATTAACAGTTTTTTTCGAATATCATAAGATTCATTTGAAACTGTAATATTCCTTATTACATGAGCATTTTGATCGCTATCTTGATTTCTTCATTTCTTCACTAGGCGTCTTACCGTACAAAATGTTTCATACCATCATATACATTCTTATATGTTTATACATTCTTTATGTGATTATACAGAGTCGAAGCAACAGTTCTCTAATTGAAATGTATAGTTTGAAATGTATAGCTTCAGAAAACTTTTCAAAATTTATTCACTATAGACTAAGCATTTGAAACTCCAAATTTTAGTATTACCACTCTTTCAAATAAACTTCATCATTTTATTTTAGTACGATATGAAAAGTTGATAATTTATTGTATCTCTTCCATTCATCCATGGATTCACCCATCTCATACTAATTTATTATAATAAAACTAACAATTTTCCTTGTAAGTGATTTACTTAGTTGGAAATTTATCTTTATGGAATGTACCCATCCATCGCATATTTATTAGGTATGTATGTGAGTATGTATATGTATTTAGATTGTATCCATTCATCTCATACTAATTTTTGCATTTTGTCAAGAAATGTATAACCTTTTGATTTGATTATGTATATTAGTCTGTATAATAACCCCCTACATACTTTATATTCTTGAACAGTCTAACTTTCTTTTAACTTTATATTAAAAAGTGTTTATAATTAATATATTTTGAACCATCTCCTTTTTTACAGCAGCCTGCTTAATTACTTATACTACATATTTTATGAAAAATTTAATTTTTTAATTTTTTTCAAAAAACAAAGAACAACTTTACTCATAATTTACGCAATCTGTTTACCTTCTTACACTACAGAATTGACGTTCTATATTCTGGCCATGTTGTCATGATTTTTAATTAACTCAAATGTAAGCACACCCAATATATAACGTAACTTTCTTGCTAACAAAGAGGGAGGTTAAGTTATATTTGATTATGTATGTTATCAAGCCAAAACACCCACTGGGGATTACAGTAACCCCAATCGTGTGGCAAATTATCTTCCCAACTTCTGCCACATAAACCATGTTTAGATATTTACGCAACTGCTAAGGGAAAAACATTTAGTCTACGACGACCAAGGATGAGGTTACGTACAGCAAACCATAAACACTGTTGAATCTTGTAATGATTTTGTTGTTATATAAATCCATTAGAGTACGTGCCTCGTAAAGTATCTGTGTGAAAGTGTATGTCAAATGGCATGTGTATTCGCAAAGTAACAGATAATAAATTGTTGTTAAAACACCCACGCAATTTATGCGTTAATAAACCCTCCGTATAATTTTTCATTACGTTTGCAGTACTTTATACTCCCCCAAATCTCCCCAAACGTTGAACGTTGGTAAACAAGCATGTCCTCCATGTTGCATGAGATAATAAAACGATTTCCGTTTCATGCCATAAAATCTCCGGTATTTCAATTCAATTTGCAAAACATGCTATGCTTTTTGTTGTCATTTTAATCTTAACAGCAAATCCCTGGAACAATTCTCTTCTTCTTCTACAATTTTATCTTTTCAGCGCCAATTTAGTTGGAAGTAACACACTTTTTTTCGTTTTATTATTCCATCATCATCATAGCTTAACTAAAATGCAGAGATACGGCAAGTATATGTTGGACCTCACTGACGAAATCCAACAATCCGACAAGCAAAGCCACTCCTCCCTTGTGTATCATCAACAAATTGCCGAAAATTTCACCCCAGCTGCCAGAAAAAACATACAAACATACAAACGTTCCCATATTTCTGCCCCTATAAACGACTGTCTACTTATTTTATAGATACGCTGGACTGCAACCCTCAATGTCGGTAGGAATTCATTCGAAATATTCAGAAAGTATAGCAACGGCGCGGCATTACTAATTTGTAATGCTGCATGGATTGTATTTGTTGTGATGGCGTTAGTTGATGGCCGGGAAGGTTTTCCATGGTGTTGCGTTGATTATGGTACGGTGATAATGATGGTGGAAATTTACGCACAGCCATGTTTACTTTTCTCCTTATTAGGACACGCAATCCCATGCTGTTGCGTTGCTGTTGTGTAGATGCCACATATTTTTAATTGAATTAAATGCTAATTAAAGCACATGGACTTGAATATATTTTGTAAGCTGCACCGGGACTCTTGATGTGAAGTGAAATAATTTAAAATTATCAACGCATGTCAAAATACTTTAGATTGATAAAGTTCGAAAACGTGTTTAATAAAGTTTTAATATTAAAATTATGTTTACATCAACTTAATCAGGGTGGATTAATGTACTCACACTTGAACTTAAATAAACACTGTTGCATACATAAGTGGTATATTTTATATGAAAATAATTACAGAAGAGCTTTGAAGAGCAGCCACGCTAGTTAATTATGGTGATATTATTTTTATAACCATCACAAATAAATTTAAAGTTTATCCTCAGAGAAAAAGAAAATAAATGTATTACTTTTTAAACTACTACTATTGCTAGATTAGTGTTTGAAACCCATGTTAATACATTCTTTGATTATGGTTGTAGCAACCCGTCCATATGGAGGCATCAGCTGCCAATTAAAGTCCTCTTAAAGCTGTCAGTAATGGCTAGTCTATCGGTTATTTTCATTATAAATCCGTGTGCTCTTCTCGTTAAACCATTTGGATTTCTACATAAAGTTATTCGATGCGATAATATTATATTTGATATCTCTGTCAGAACGCTGCACAATGTGTCATAAATAAATTTAGACAATTCGATATTTTCGAAACAAATAAAGACATTAAAATAATTTTTTAAAAATATTTTTTGAGATAAGCTTTCTTTTGCATGTGTTTTGAACGCTATGGGTCCACTGGAACCTTGACTTTTTAATTTTTTTAAATACTTCTAAATCTGTTATAGGTAGAATTATGAAATTCACGATACGAAATGTTTGTACCATATTGCTAAGGTCCAAGGACTTCAATGATATTCCACGCAATTCAACACTCACCCCATATACAAAATTTTATTAAGAAATTCAAATCTACATCTTCCGATTAGTCTGTGCATACCTAGAGAATAATCACAAAAAACACGTTTATAAGTATAGTATACATTGTTATTTAGTTTGGAATCTAAACTCTTTAACCAGTGATACCATTGTGTTACTAACTACATCACATTAAATAAAAACAAATAATACTTAATATTGGGCTTAATATTGATATATTCAAAACCATTTTTGAATATTTTTCACCTAACTTCCAAATTCCATGGATGTAGAACATCTGTGGTTTATAGTTTATCGGCGAAAAACAGGGTCTAATGATTTTCAACGACACTTCGGTCGACCAATTTTTTAACATTAAATGAGTTTTGCAGAGACTGAAACAGTCAGGTAGTCAGATAGTGGAAGATCCGGACTTTATGGTGGATGCGTCAACCGAATGGAATCAATTTGTTTCCGGTTATCAAAAATGTGTCTAGCCTGGTATTGTCTTAATGAAAAACAACTCCTTTTCTGTTCGCCAATTTTGGTAGCTTTTCCTTCATTGTTTCGTTCAAGCGATCGACTTGTCAACAGTGGAGAACGGAATTAACCGTTACACCAGCATGGAGCAACTTGTAATAGACAATTCTCTTGTTTCTCTGACAAACCTTTATGTATTTCCTTGTTTATTCCAACGAGTATGTGGAGGATCATCAGCCTTTGACCAAGATCGCTTGAGTTGATTATTTTCATATTTAAATGTCTTATACGACATTTGTCTGAAAGTTGTCTGAAAAGAATGGAAGCTTTATAAGGTTAGCGCTAATAAACAGATGCTTATCTATTGAATACTAGACGAATAAGTTTGCCAAAGTTCCTTTTGGAATAGAGTTCTACACAATGAAGTAAGTAAATAAAGCTAACTCTAGTGGGAAGGTAAATCACATACTGTAGGCTTGAGTCTTTGTATAATTGAAGTCAAATAATGCAAGAAAAGAAAAATTATATCTACATATACCTGGCTTAAAATTTTCTTTGTAAACTATTTAATTATAAATTCACATAAAAGAATCTGAAATTTTTTCCTTTTGCAAGTAATTTGTTTTAATTAACTATTGTTGTGCCTTAACTTTAAGTGGAACTTAAATTGTTATCACAGTAGTTTACTTTTCTAATACTTTGAGCCTATTTCTTCACTTGCCTCCAACTTCAAAGCATTGCCGCACAATGCATTTAATTAAAAACCAACAGTAAAACTATCTTAATCATAGAGCTGGTATAGATATATATAAAATGGTTTACAGGTGAGTTAAAAACATTTCTTCCCACCTTTTGAGAAACGTTGTAATTAAAACTCAATTTTCCACTTTCATTTAAAATAGAAAAATTTTAAAATGCATTAAAAATTAAAAAAATAAAACCATATCTAAAAGGTGTTATTATTATTAAATGAAACTATAATTAAATAAAATTTTAAATTATGCCATTTAACTATGAGTATTTGGAAACATAAGTTTATGAAAGGAAACTAAAAATAATTGGTTTAAAAATGTTTCACAAAGCCGCAATGCATTCATTTAATAATAATTGCAAATCTATCCATCAAGATTTTGAAATTTTTAATCGCTAAATAGCTTTATTTTTCAAAATAATCTCTCTTAACTTCATTACACTTATTCCAACGATTTCACAACTTTTGTGGGACTCTGTAGAATATTCCTCTATTCCAGCTATTAAGTCTTCGTTTAATGCAATTTGTTTTCTTTGAGTTTTATAATTTTTTTAGATCTAATCTAATCTAATCTAGTCGAGCGGCTGGTTGTTGCAACGGTTGATACTTTAATTTATTGATGATAGTATTGGGATTTTATGCTGTATGAGCAACCACATTATCTTCATGATTAAAAGCATACTTCTGCTGAATACTGGGTTGCTCTTTTTAGGATTTGACATACATACCACTGTCATCGTGTTAACAGTTTTTGAAATCTTATATTCTTATATAAATACAAGATGGGAAGCTGCAATGATATGCAGGTATCTGTATGCAAAGTGACCCCGTTTTATTATAAAAAAATCTAACAATCTGTTTGAGTTGCCCCGTAAAAATATCAGTCTTGTGATTTGATATTAGGTTCGTTGTTGGGTCAGAACCACTTAGGCCCACGTTATGTAGAGTGCTGCGGGCTCGTCACTCAGTCAAAGCTTCGTATGTATGTATATATTTAGTATATATGTATCTATTAAAATTTAGGTACAACTAAAAAGTACAAAAGTAATAGCAAAAATACGAAATTGATCCTTGCCTAGCTTATTGATCCTGACGATCTTGGCCCAAAAAATTAACATAAACTAATCTTACATGATCGATACCAACTTGAGCACAATATTCAGTAAATTGCTTAATGTTAGTTGAGGTCCATTATCACTAACTATTGTTTCCAGTAACGATTATAGCAGTTACAAGGCTTATTATATAAATTGTTGTTCAGGCTAATGTAGTGTCAATGGTATGCTAGATTTGAAAACTCTGAGTAAGTGCCAACAACTGTTAGCCACATGGAATTGAATATCTAGCCATTGAAATCTATATGCACTCTTTGCCATGAACATTCCATTTTTGGCTAATGGAATATTTAAAAACATTGAAGTGTTAGCTCTGCTATTGATAACACACCGCGCACGTATTTACCAATCCAGTATATGCAACCTATCTAGTTTTCTAAGATAATATTTATTCAGATCTTTTAAAAACATGTCTAAAATTAAATATTGAAACACATTAAGAAGACAAATTAGTCCTATGAAAAAAAGAT
>NC_051847.1:75535104-75542183 GCF_002237135.1 Teleopsis dalmanni | reverse complement strand
TAACTTTATGTAGAAATCCAAATGGTTTAACGAGAAGAGCACACGGATTTATAATGAAAATAACCGATAGACTAGCCATTACTGACAGCTTTAAGAGGACTTTAATTGGCAGCTGATGCCTCCATATGGATGGGTTGCTAGAACCATATTCAAAGAATGTATTAACATGGGTTTCAAACACTAATCTAGCAATATTAGTAGTTTAAAAAGTAATACATTTATTTTCTTTTTCTCTGAGGATAAACTTTAAATTTATTTGTGATGGTTATAAAAATAATATCACCATAATTAACTAGCGTGGCTGCTCTTCAAAGCTCTTCTGTAATTATTTTCATATAAAATATACCACTTATGTATGCAACAGTGTTTATTTAAGTTCAAGTGTGAGTACATTAATCCACCCTGATTAAGTTGATGTAAACATAATTTTAATATTAAAACTTTATTAAACACGTTTTCGAACTTTATCAATCTAAAGTATTTTGACATGCGTTGATAATTTTAAATTATTTCACTTCACATCAAGAGTCCCGGTGCAGCTTACAAAATATATTCAAGTCCATGTGCTTTAATTAGCATTTAATTCAATTAAAAATATGTGGCATCTACACAACAGCAACGCAACAGCATGGGATTGCGTGTCCTCATAAGGAGAAAAGTAAACATGGCTGTGCGTAAATTTCCACCATCATTATCACCGTATCATAATCAACGCAACACCATGGAAAACCCTCCCGGCCATCAACTAACGCCATCACAACAAATACAATCCATGCAGCATTACAAATTAGTAATGCCGCGCCGTTGCTATACTTTCTGAATATTTCGAATGAATTCCTACCGACATTGAGGGTTGCAGTCCAGCGTATCTATAAAATAAGTAGACGGTCGTTTATAGGGGCACAAATATGGAAACGTTTGTATGTTTGTATGTTTTTTCTGGCAGCTGGGGTGAAATTTTCAGCAATTTGTTGATGATACACAAGGGAGGAGTGGCTTTGCTTGTCGGATTGTCGGATTGTTGGATTTCGTCAGTGAGGTCCAACATATACTTGCCGTATCTCTGCATTTTAGTTAAGCTATGATGATGATGGAATAATAAAACGAAAAAATGTGTGTTACTTCCAACTAAATTGGCGCTGAAAAGATAAAATTGTAGAAGAAGAAGAGGATTGTTCCAGGGATTTGCTGTTAAGATTAAAATGACAACAAAAAGCATAGCATGTTTTGCAAATTGAATTGAAATACCGGAGATTTTATGGCATGAAACGGAAATCGTTTTATTATCTCATGCAACATGGAGGACATGCTTGTTTACCAACGTTCAACGTTTGGGGAGATTTGGGGGAGTATAAAGTACTGCAAACGTAATGAAAAATTATACGGAGGGTTTATTAACGCATAAATTGCGTGGGTGTTTTAACAACAATTTATTATCTGTTACTTTGCGAATACACATGCCATTTGACATACACTTTCACACAGATACTTTACGAGGCACGTACTCTAATGGATTTATATAACAACAAAATCATTACAAGATTCAACAGTGTTTATGGTTTGCTGTACGTAACCTCATCCTTGGTCGTCGTAGACTAAATGTTTTTCCCTTAGCAGTTGCGTAAATATCTAAACATGGTTTATGTGGCAGAAGTTGGGAAGATAATTTGCCACACGATTGGGGTTACTGTAATCCCCAGTGGGTGTTTTGGCTTGATAACATACATAATCAAATATAACTTAACCTCCCTGTTTGTTAGCAAGAAAGTTACGTTATATATTGGGTGTGCTTACATTTGAGTTAATTAAAAATCATGACAACATGGCCAGAATATAGAACGTCAATTCTGTAGTGTAAGAAGGTAAACAGATTGCGTAAATTATGAGTAAAGTTGTTCTTTGTTTTTTGAAAAAAATTAAAAAATTAAGTTTTTCATAAAATATGTAGTATAAGTACTTAAGCAGGCTGTTGTAAAAAAGGAGATGGTTCAAAATATATTAATTATAAACACTTTTTAATATAAAGTTAAAAGAAAGTTAGACTGTTTAAGAATATAAAATATGTAGAGGATTATTACACAGACTAATAAACATAATCAAATCAGAAGGCTATAGGTATATTTCTTGCAAAAATGCAAAAATTAGTATGAGATGAATGGATACAATCTAAATACATATACACTCACATACATACCTAATTAATATGCGATGGATGGGTACATTCCATAAAGATAAATTTCCAACTAAGTAAATCACTTACAAGGAAAATTGTTACTTTTATTATAATAAATTAGTATGAGATGGGTGAATCCATGGATGAATGGAAGAGATACAATAAATTGCCAATTGATCATATCGTACTAAAATAAAATGATGAAGTTTATTTGAAAGAGAGGTAATACTAAAATTTGGAGTTTCAAATGCTTAGTCTATAGCGAATAAATTTCGAAAAGTGTTCTGAAGCTATACATTTCAAACTATACATTTCAATGAGAGAACTGTTGCTTTAACACGACTCTGTATCAGTGTCTCACGCGTTATTTCACAAGGTGGCCAATATAGTCATTAGAATACATGCGATTTATCCTATCCATACCTATAAAATCTTATGATATCCTATGATGGTATAAGACATTTTGTAGGTTAAGACACCTAGTTAAGAAATGCTCAAGTAGCGCTTAAAATGCTCATGTAATAAGGATTATTACAGTTTCAAATGAATTTCATGATATTCGAATAAAACTGTTAATATGACCTGGATTTATGAATAACTTTAGTCCGCTTTTTTTATGATATTCATTTCATTGGTCGGCTGTTTTCAGGTCGTTTGAATAATTAGAAAACTGTTTGTTCATTTAGGTGTAATGGTCTAGTTTAAATAAAAAAAGAAAGAAATCTCTCTTGGGTATCAACAAACTTTCAGTTCGGTACATAAAAAATTCCAACGTGACCCTGTACTATTACGTTGATGCTTTAACGGTGATGTACGAGTATTTCGATGATCAGATGATAGAAGAGTTAATATATTCATCATTTATAATTAAAGTTCAGCAAGGTGGAATTTATAATTAAAGTTCAATGGCCTTGCTGGGGATTATATATGGATCAACTTTATTGTTTAAGATATATGTATAAGTTGGCATTGTTATATTCCGTCGATGCTTCAATTTCAGGATATTTCGATAAGCGGACTAAACAGGAATTTATACGATTAGGAAAAATTTTGTGATAGATAGTTGCATAGTAAAACTATTTTATTGTTTGGAAACTCGATGGTTGTAGAAATTATATGAAACTTGATACAAATATAAGCATTTCCAATCGAATGCATCTATTGCTTATTTTAATGTGCTTAAAATTTAGTTAACAAACGAGTTCATGACCGCGAAGTCGATTTGTTTGTTGTCTAGGATAGAAATAGAGAGACGTTTTGATGGAGTATCCCTTTTCTTCATTATTGACAGTTTTTGTACAGCCCTTTTGTTCGAAAGCACTTATTGAAACATCAGAATAAGAGTATACTGCCCTGTTTTGTTTTCAGTAATTCCAGTTTGCTAAAATTCAAGCGGTCTTTGGTTCTTCTTCTATATAGTCTAGATCATTATGTTCTAATGGTGGATAGGCCATACATTGCGATATTTTTCGACAAGCTCTTGTTTGGAACTCTCAAGCCAACCGTAAGAGTGGATGCCCTAAAAACACATGGAGAAGAATATTGTAAAAAGAAATCGAGGAATCTGGAAAAACATGAAACGATCTAAAGATTTTGCCAAAAAACATAACCAGATGGAAGTGCTTTATTGAGAACTTCTGTTCCAATGAGAGATACAGGAACTGATAATGATGATAGTGTCTTAACGACCCTTTCACCTTCCCAAAGCGAACGAACTATATTTTGGCAACACTGCAAATATTTTGTAGGAAAAAAATGAATTTTAAGCAGAACATATGGAATGTTTACAGTCTTGGCAGGAGTGTTTTCTGTCTCCGTTTGAGCTCATTATATAAATACAGCTATCTATGAATTTAATATAAAAAATAAGATGATCTCAGAATGGTTATAGGCTCCTCGGGGAGGTATGTAGATCTGAGGTCAATTATTGCTTAGTCTGATGAAGTGATAAACAATAATCTAGTCAAGGCGCAAAGAGGGGTTTTAAAGAAACCTTGCAGTTAATAGAGAGTAAAAGTGCTCAGGTGCACTGACTCAACTAGCCTCAACATAATAATAAGATGACATAGACACGATTTAAATAAAATATACGTAATATTATTTGAATATATTATTTTTTGTTTTTGTTTTTAAATTTAATGATATTTTAAATGGGTTCAATAAAAATAAATAATTTTTTTACGATCAATATTATCATCCTTAATATCAAGGATTACGCATATAAACTCTTTCTCCTGGGAAAGATATATGTTAAGAAAATAACAAATTTATATCAGAAATTGATTTTTTTGTGCTAAGCAAAGTTCATTGGAAATACAAAACCTTTTTAAGTATAAATCAAATCATATACATAATACAATCAAATATATTTAATTTTATATTCATGCACGCACTATTATTTATTCACTGCTAAATTAATGTTAAACGGAAACAATTTTCATAAGAAAATAGTTAAATTTTCTTGAAAAGCGTTTGCTTGGTAAGTACATAATGCGATGTTATAAAACTAAAATTACAACCGAAATAATGAGAAAAACTAATAAAAAATTAAATTTTGTTGTGGGTGTCGGAAAATTAATGGAGTTTTTCATATTATTACGATATTAACGTTACGGTAGCGTGAACACGCAAACAATAATAAATGGAATAATACCAGAAAGGTCTTTGTATGTACATTTTCAATGCCTGCTTATGGTAATGACTGTATTAATTAAATCGAGCAGATAGAAAAATTTCGTAGATAATGAATACTACGTAATTTTTGTTTTTAATTGGTTTATTTAATAATGATGGAGAAATTTAAATTCATATTTAAAATAATAGTGAAGAGGACTTAAAAGCCAAACTAAAATAATTCAAGACTATTTAAAAAAATATTTGTTAATATATGTTACATATATTTAGATTATTACATATAAGACCTTGTGCTATTTAATAAGCATATACAACATATAAAGACTTTATCTTTACTACCTTTACTTCTACGATATTTTTGATTACGGCTTAAGAAGTAGAGGAAAAAATACTATTTTAAAATTAAAGCTATTTTATCTTTCCAAAAAAAAATTAACTTTAGAGACAGTGCATACCATTAAATTAATGGTATCAGCAACGGTTCTTCTACTTAGTTTTTATAGTTTCTTACAACAGCACCGTATTCTAAACACACGCGTCAAGATAATGCGCCGCTAGACGACCCATTGGAATTCCGCTGATACTATTTAAATTTATGTGTTTGTCATAACTTTCCCACTTGGTAAGGAGTGAGGCGCATGCAACCTCAGTTGATCTTTGGTTCATAGCACCCGGTGTAAAAACGCAATTCAATTGGTTAGGATAGCTGAAGCTGCCTGCACTGATCCCCGTGGTACCAGATACACATTTTTGGTCAGGTGACGCAAGTGCAAACTCACTTACTACCATTTACACTCGAAACAGTGCCGGATGGTGCCGGAGTTTTAGTCTTCTCTTACGACAGGTATATATTACCTTGGATATATTCTAACTCTTTACCCAAAGGGGGTAATAATAAAGAGGATGTGCAATATGTGTATTAATCAAAGTCGTTCTAAAGTCTACGACACAATTTTTGCATTGGTTTAACAGAGTTAGTGAAAAAAGACTTATTGGATCATTTTAATTTCATCTGGTAAATGGTTTGAAACAATTTAGGAAAAAATATTTAGTATAACTCGCATCTTATTGGCAAGATTAAGGATATCACAATAGAAAATAACTGTCACTGAGAGTTTGAACTAACAGACGTGATGTTTTAAACGTAATCTAACTATCTCCTAGCTTGGCATAATGAAAAATCCATCATAAGCAACTATATGCATATAAATAATTACATATCAACAATGGTGTAACTATATGCCTATATACAAAAACGGTTTCACCTTTATACATACATATAGATAATAGATTTGGATGCTATCGGATCGATTTTTGTAAATAGAAGATCTTTTAATGGAACACTCATACAAAGTAGGAGTTATCAATATTGATAAAAGCAGAAAAAGCAAAAAAGGGGTGAACTTTCAATAATTTTTTATGTTTACAGCCACCGTTGTCACGAACATGCTTACAATACCCGAGGTTCATAATTTGAAAACATGAAGAACGTCTCAGAAATAGAGCTTTAAACACACTTTAGATTTGTAAAATTAAAATATTGTTAATACTAAGATTTTGTTATTTAAAAAATAAATATATCACACAAAAATCATTTATTGCAGGGATGCCAGAACAACGTAATGCCGGAGTTGCAATTAAAAAAATGGAAGTTTGTTTTGAATGTTAGTAAAAAAAGACGGATTAAAAATAAAAAAAAATTGTATCTCAGGTACAACGGAGTGCATTGTATATAAGTTTAATATATAGTCGGACAATTTTGCTACTTATGTACCAAATGAGTAACTAACAGTTATCTTGGTTTTAGTTACCATAAGATAGGGCTGTCTTGTGTGACAAAATATTATTTTTATTTGTATATGTCTAGGAGTTAAGTATTGGTATAAAACACTAAACCTTGTCGATAATTAAAAGTTTTTAAATAAAAGACTTATTTCCTAAACAGTATACCGTATATATGGTTATACCGTATATTGGTATATAAATTCCAATAGGCAACCTAACTATATAAAAACTAAGTTAAGAAAAGTCATCAATTGCGGAAAGACAGATTGATATAGTTTAGATTGTTATATTGTTAAGAAGACATTTTTAAACAGATCGTAATTATTCCATTGAAATAAGTATGTCTTTATTTTAATAGTCATTTGGAAAGATTGAATAAATTTATATATTCTATCAACTTTTATTCAATATTACAGTTTTTCGCTGAATTTTGGATGAATAAATTTAAGATTAATGTAGTATATTTATAAATAACTAGTAGATGACC
>NC_051847.1:75531341-75535004 GCF_002237135.1 Teleopsis dalmanni | reverse complement strand
TCTTCTCGTCATTACGAATGAATATTGTGGACGTTAAGGTATGTATAAATGCCATATTAATTCAAGACTACAATCTTCGCCAAACAAATCTCGTCTAAACTTAAATTTTATAAGGTTAATTGCAAATTTTGAATAAATTTTTAGAACTAGAAATTTAATAAATCCACATATCCAACAAGTTTTTTTAAAATCTGCTCTTAAATTATTTAAATTCAATGGAATAAATTTAGTTTGTCTAGAATAGTTTGGAAGGAATGTGGTGGTAAAACGGCGAATAATCGGTAATTGAGATTATTGAAATGTAATCTGCCAATCTGCAACTGTAATTAGCCAACCAACCATTAATATTATAACAAAAGGATAGTGCGCTGCAACCTAATAGATCTATGGTGCTCCTTAGTCGGATTAGAGTGTGTCTCCAAGTCCGATTTCTTTAATAAAAGACAATATAGAAACTATCTTTTCTAGTCTTGAATCCCTATGTTTCATGAATTAGAGTATTTATAATATCTGATGGCTACAAATACTAGATTCGTAAGAGGTGGTTCTGGTCAGTTCATGTCTCACACTGTGGCTTTCACTGCTTGCCACTTACCGCAATTATTTTTCTTTACTTATATATTCTTTCGTAATGTATATGATATAAAAGCAATATATCAATAACACACGATCATAGCAATAGCAGTCTATAGTCCCAGTTGATTTTTTTTGTCTAATGTCACGCGTCTTATGACTAACTGAAAATCTTGCACTTGCAGTTCAACAAATTATAAACGGACTACAAACTAATTAAATAAAAATTCAAATATTTCCTAAGTTGACTGACGATGAGTACTTTGCAATACTCTAAACAACGTTATATGATCAGCCAAATATCAATAAAATTTTTGTTGTTGTTTCTTTATTACTGTTCGAACCCTTTTTATTATTTTATATTTCTATTTTATTTTCATTGTTTATGTTATTTTATTAGAAAAAACTTTATTTATATTATTATTATGTATTGTATTTCATACTTGCTTTCAGTAACTTAATTACTAACAACAATAGATTTACAATTTTTTTTTCTATAAACAAAACCACACAAAAAATTAACATTTTTTTTAGATTAATTTTCAAAAAAAATTTTCCTATTATTAATTCCCAAATTGGAGTATTATTAATTGCTCTTCAACTAATTACACGCCCAACAACAGTTTCATCCAAATTACAAATTAATTACATGCCTGAACAACGCGAAAGGGCTTCATTTATTTAATTAGCATAAATTACCATAAAATTCTCGTCTAATAAATTCATAAATTTATTATACAAAAATTAATGCCAAACTAACCAATAATTGTAAACACGCAAACTATATCGCAGCAGGCAATCCATCCCACACCACCCTCACTTTCTTTATCAATATACTGTAATTTACATTAGCAAGTACAATTATGCATAATTATTAAATTTATTTAATTTCTCTAAGAAAACATTGAAAATAGTTCAATTCATTTAACCCTCAGTGAATCGGTATTAGAAAAAGAGTCATAGGTAGTTCTACTCGTACAGTACTGGATTCGTAGGACAACACTACTCACAGAAATAATGGCGTTTAACGTTAACCGTTTCAGTGCGCTTCCGGTAAATACACGATATTATTAATTAGAAACCCATCCAACAACAGCGACTAAATATGGTAGCTACTGGCATCATTCACACCAGCAACTTTTTACGCCATGGAGTTTACGCACTCCAAGCCACAAATGAAACAATTTACGAATTTCTAATATACCAGCGTTGAACTCGCTGTAATTACCGCGAGAACCACCATTATTATAAACACCACTCCAACTCTCCACCATTAACATTTTAAACCCAACAGCCATCAACCATTAACCATCGTCCATATTGCCTTTGCCATAATTAACGAGTACGAGTGTACGAGTACGAGTAGTACCATTGCTTGGGCTAATTAAAAACTAGTTGGTTTTACCTAATTAATTTTCCTATTTTATTTCCCTGCTTTATTTCTTTTTTATGTGTTCGGCGAGTACGAGTATGAGTACGGGAACGGCTATTACGAATGTTTTCCTTGGTATTTTCTTAGTTTTTGTTTAATGTGTGTGCACTTGAGCCCAAAGTGTTTTAATGTGCATTGGACTGAGTTACGCACTTTGTGTTTCAGGCCCATAAAATGTCGCTAATAAAATTATAAATTTGTAAAAAACTCGTAGAAGTTAACTAAATGAATTATTCATTTAAATGAAATTTCAGTTTTAATGTACGATTCCATTCCACAAGCGACGCCATTTTCTTTAAATGCGCAGGGTTTTTATTCACTTCAATCCAAAAGTGCGGGTCATTATGCCTCGGGGCTAAATATGTTGAATCATTCAATTTTCTAACTTTTAAATTAATAGCATTCGTATTTCATATTAGAAACTTAATTATATGTTCTTTGGGAACATGGACTCGTTGTATCTCGTTTACTATTATTAGGGTGGATTCAATATAATGTGTCCATAGTTCAAATGTGAAATCAATTTTTTAATACTTCGAACATATGTACCTATTACTAATTCTACTGGTAGATATCAATACACAATTAAAAACATGGATATTATTTTAAATTTGAAAAAAATAGGAAATTAAATAAAATTATTGTTTATTTCGAAAAGAATCTTATACAAAAACTGAATTTAACTGTTAACGCATATTATGAAAATAATACATGGAGCCATTTAAAAGCCTCGTAATCGTTTAACTTTTCCAGCATTTTAAGTCAAGAATTTAAGTTAAGTATTTTTATTTACTTTACATAACATCACAGCCATACTTTTAAAAAACTGCCTGTTATGTATTGCATTCCAAATATTATATACAAACAATCGAACTAATAGATATATTCAAATATCAGGTCACCTAATAAATCTTCTTTTTTTATTGCATTCAAAATTTAGATGATTTAATTGTCCAAACTAATAGATGTTTCCAAGTATTAGATCTCTTAAAACATTACCCATTTTTTTTTGCAATCCAAAAATTATATACGAGCAAAAAAACCAATAGGTGTTTCCAAAAGAGCACTTACTGACGGCGAATATATTTTATCTCATCTTTTGTGTCTCTTTTTATTCTAATATTTTTTGAATATATAATATTCAGTATTATATGATTTTTAAAGGAGAACACTCACCTAGTTAACCCGATCTAAAGCAATCATTGTCAGTAAGCAGGGCTGTCCAGAAGCAGTCATATAAGCCTTGAAGTCGCTACATGTGAAAGACATCTAAAAACTTCTTTACTATATTTCACAAAAAATGTTTGCTTACATCTTTCAGTTATGGAAAAAATTATTTTGAATATTAAACTGAAATCAGATTCCATTATATTAAATTAAAATTAAAAAATGCAAATCTGTGCAAAACTACCAACAATTCATTTATGTTTAAAAAAAGTTAAGGAAATAAATAAAATAAATTCCTACATGTTTTTTATAGGATATACATGACGTAGCACCCAGTGTAAAACTCCAGAATAAATTTCTGCAACTGATCTGGTAAGTGCATAATATTAATTTTTATACAACGACTTAAACCTATATTTTATCAATTTTTACATTATTAAAATATACTCAATAAGATCATTTCCGCAGCTCTTAATTTAAGAACTTCCTTA
>NC_051847.1:75522489-75531241 GCF_002237135.1 Teleopsis dalmanni | reverse complement strand
TTACACTTATGCATAAATAACACATAATATTTCATATATATATTTTATATTTTCAGAATTTTAAATATATATAAAGCATGTAATCATAAAGTATATGGTTTTATGATATAATTAGATATTAAAATCATATAAATAAATATTTCAAAACAAATGTTTTATTTTATATATTATTAAATTATTGTATATTCCGTTCTTAGTGTTATTATAGTCCTCCGGAAAAATCGCCTGGTTTGTTGTTTTAATATTTTTGGATGCCACTTTTGATTTATTTGTATGGAGTCGGGTTGCTTTATATATTTATAATATATATATTTGGATTTTTCGACATTGTTAGTATATTCTCTCAATATAATTTTCTATCTATAAATTTATGTATAAAAATTTATTTCTGTATAATATATAAATACTTTAGGGAAAAACTTACTTTTATATAGTCCTCCGGAAAATCGCCTGGTTTATATTGAACCCTAGTTTTAATAGATTTAAATGGATTGACATTGTATTTTTTCACTGCGTGATTTGAGTTATTATAGTTATTTTTACACTATTTTTAGACGGTAGTAAGTTTCAAAGTAGTCCCATTTTAATAGGTTTGTTTTGTTGATTGGTTAAAACTTAATTTTAGCTAGTTGTTCTCTGAGGTTATTTTGGTGTTGGGTTTTTTCATATTTTTATATATATTTGTAATTACATTTATATTTATAAATGTATTTGTATTTATATTTATGGTTATATACAAATTTATAGTTAATAATCGCAGTTTAGTAAGTGTTCGCCAAGTTTCTCCACTACCATAGCGACCTGCTGGGGTTGGATGGGATCATTGTATGTAGAAACGATGACTGCTTGTTTTGTCTTCATGCAGTGTACTCCATCTTTTCCTAATCTGGCACGGACAATGCTATCACTACCTGATATGTATATAAAGCGCTGTCCGGCCAGATTAACACCATTATTGACGAGCACGTTCATATTTTCGAAACCAGAAATCAGCATTGACAGTTCATCCTTTGTGACTGCAAAGTCTTTTGACTGAGCCCAAACATTCCCATCCAACCCCGCGATGCAAGCTTTATCTATACATTTCGAAGACAAAAGGTGATTGTCCATATACTCTTGCCAGCTCATGTTGATGTTAGCGTTAAACCCAATGTTTTGAATTAAAGAAATAATTATTGTTAATTTCTTTAATTTAGATACTCCGTTCAATGCGTGAACTTTTAAAACAGCAATAATTTTTTTCGAAATCAATTTAAATATATTAAAAATATTTGATTATGACATTTTTATTCACTATTTTTATTTAGAGTGGTTTGCTTAGTCAAGTAAAATAATTAAAATCCAGAGTTGTTAGCATAATAGAGTTAATTGTCATTTGTGAATTATTACACAGGGTTGCTATTAACTAAAGACAAATAATAACATATTTACATTACAAACTTCGCTGGTGGAAATCGTCTTTGAGCTTAAAACCAGTTACCAAAGCTGACTTTGTCATATAAATATACGTTTGATATTTGTAAATCAACTTCAACAAGGTTACTTTACTAAAGTTTGCAATGTAAATATGATATATATGAGGGCCAATTTGAGAGTTGTAGCTTAATCCTCATAACTGACTTCAGTATGAATTAAATCAGCAATATAAATGACTTAGGCATTAATTAAGCCAGTTTTGAGGTTTAAATCACGATTATGAAATTGACTATATATGATATTAGACAATTAAACAGGGACACCATAGGTTGTCTATAATTAATCTTTTATAATTAATAGAAATTTAAGTACTGTTAATATGTAATATGCGCTGCGGTATTCGAAAGATTTGTATGATTGAGGCAAGCTGCTAGCACCCAAAAGAATTTCTAAAATTTTTATATCTATAGAATAATACGCAAGGCCTTTTTTTTTTGTAAGCATAATACAAAAGAACACCTGCTTATTTTAAAAATAACATGTGAAACAACAATACTGCTGGCTTTTATATATCTTATTGTACACAACACAACTAGTTAAACACATATGTGAAAAAAAAGAACTTAACATATTTTAAAAGTGAGTTCAATTCTTTTTTCTCAGACTTAATGCTGTTCTTTTACAACTCTGAAAGAAAAAATTACGGCTAATGTCAGAGTTTTCGCCTGTTAGGCGTAAATAGGTGTATTTTTGTGTGGATATGCAAACATATTAATACAGAAATAATTATCTTTTAAATTAGAATATACAAAGAACATACTAAAGTAGTAGTAAACGTATGTATGCTATGGTATCACTTTGTCTATAACATACCTTTTGGTCATAACCAAAAAAAGACATAAAATGCTGTGACTATTTGGTATATTGAAGTTTGTATAACATGGTCGTAGTCATTAAGGATACGCAGATGTTATGCTATGTTGAGATTTTTGGATTTAACCCGAAAAATATTCCACAATATGTTCCATTTTTCATACAAAATTCATACAAAATTCTTACAAAATTCTTATAAAAAGGTTTTGATAATGTTAAGTGTATCTATAATACTAATCTCCTTTAAATAAAAACAAATTGAGTGATTTAATTAGATATTATTTAGATAAATTTAGCATACAGTATATTTGCTGATTGGTTACTGCTGGTTAGTAAACCTTGATAGGGATTTAAATCCCTATCATTTTCCTTTCTCTTGTCGAAGCTGTAAGTAAACAAAGTAAGTATTTCACATTTGCTTAATCATTATCCAACTCTATATTGGAATGTCTTAAGAACTAAGTGACCAAATAGATATTTGTATAAATTTTGTTCTTTAAATTACTGAATTAGGTCCCAGTGCTAAATAATTTTGGAATTTATGCATATTCATTAGCCCTTCACTGTTTCATCTTTAGATTCGCCCTTGTAAAATCAATTAAATTCTGAATTTTTAAATGTTTGTTTTGCTGTGATGGACTATTAAATCTCTTCTTTAAATATTTGAAAATAGTTAAATAACTACATGGTTTAACCATAAAATATTAAATACTTAAAAATATATGGGTAATATTTGTACAGATCAAGCTGAAGAAATCTTTTTGCTTTTGCTATGCATTTATAATTTTATTCGCTTAATAAAAATTTTATCGGCGAAAAATTGCTGCCAACTATGTTTTATGTGCACCGTTAATGCAGCGCTCTCCCCACCGACCGCAAACTGCAATTTAATTGCTGATGCATTATCACATTGCACTATCGCGAATATAGAAAGTTGCACGTTAAATGCTCAGGTTATGAGCGCTGAATCAGATATGCCATAAATTATGTTAAACAATTTCATTTACGAGACCCGCCGCCAGTCCAGAATGCAATTTAATGTTGAAAAAAATGAAGTAATTAATTTTGTGTGTGCGGTTCTAGGTGTGTATTGGTTGAAAGTAGATACATTTGTATCTGCGAATGCACGTTGGATCGACTGATCAAGAAATAATAAATGTTGTGAAAAATCATGTTTCCAACTTGTTTTCAGTTGAGAAATTAGCAACGTCAAGAGGTGCAAAATGACAGTTTGCATGTCTAAACAAGGAAGTAAATTATTAGAGATAAAAATTAAACATCTTTTTTAATTAAACGCACGTAAGACTGCCAATTTTTCACTTATTTTATTTAGTTCCATTTAATTTTATTTATGTTATTTTATTTTTTTATATCTATTTTTATTTTAAGAATTTTCCCACACTTTCTTATGCGTATTTTACCGCCTGAATGCACGCACTTTAGTTACTGATTTTATGCCCACTAAAGCAGCTTCTTTATTTGTTGCTTGATTTGCGTGGGTCCATGTAGAAGCTTCAGATGAAGTCTGACTTGGTACTTGTCTTCTCTTCCGGCTTATGTGATTTAAAGCCAAGAATGGAGCTCAATTTAACGTATCACTGGTGCGTGAAATCATGACTTGAGCTGGCATAATGTCTTCCCTTCACTTCGTGTGTTAGAGAATTTGTTCTGTTTAGCTTATTAGACAAAGGAATTAGCTGAATTGGAATAAGAAGATTCCAACTGAAGATAATGCATTTTCCACACTTAGATTTGTTGAAAAAAAATTAATTATTTGCAAAAATTATTTTTAAAAATATTTTTGCAAATTTATTTGCAATTATACATTCCATTTATTTATGAAATTTGTGGAAAAATGTTTATAAGCAATAAATTTTAAATATATGGCAAAAATGCTAACTGTTAAATGACCATGGATTTATTTTGTAAAAGAAAACTAATTGTATTTGGTTTTTAAATTACTAGAAATAATTTAAAACAAATATCTAAATGAAATATGCAAAAGAATGTTAATATTATTACGGACAGAAAATGGGGCCACCTATAAAAAATTATTAGATACACAAATAGTTCACGTATTGAATATTCTGAAGAGTAGTAATTCAAACTAATTAGTTTTTCAAATAAAAGAATATAGAATATAGTTAGTTTGTTTTTTATTATTAATTTAAATACATTCCAGACTAATATAAAATTAAGGAACATAATTGAATAAGCTATGTACGACATGGCTTCGGTCATTTGTCGAACTGAAAATGGTATAGATTAATGAAATAAAGAATATATTTAGTTGTATTAAAAATTAAAATAATAAATTTTTCACTTTTGTATGGAGCTGGAAATAATCACAAACAATGTCGAACTGCTTCAAAGCTTTGACCTCTTTGGTGTGGTGCTGACAAACCACAAGTATTTTGTTTGAATACAAAACTAAATACGAAATTATAATTCAGAATCAGGCAATCATCTAATACCGAGAATATTATGACCCTAAAATATAATGGCTTAGTCACATTATATGAGGGGCTGCAGAAGGCATCATTAAAAAAATCTTTATTACTACGCTCAAGGCAGCTGTGGATCGGGGCTGCAACGCAACACAGGCAAGAGTCAAATCGAAGTAGAACTGAGATTTTAGGGGATAAGCTAAGATGTAGTTAAATAAAGTGGAGTTCAATAGAGTTTAATATATTGCCTTGTAGAAATACTCTAGAGTTCAAGCAGCTCGAAAAATATTTGAAGGTCTAGTTTTTACTGCAATGTCTTAACTAAGCCTGATGAAGAGCCAAGTGTTTATAGTTAATTTTTTTTTAGTTAGTGTCACGATTTTTGTTAAGAGTACAGTATTGAAATAGTTGTATAAACTATAGAACTATAGAACATTGTATCATTGATCTTTATCAATCTTTTCATTTTATATTAAATTTTTCAAATAAAATTTCTAGTTTCTTTGTTAATACGTCTCTGGACCGGCATAGTAATTCATCATAATTCCTTAGTTGAAATGTTAAAATTTCGTGGAATATCGAAGTTGTCATTTGGCATTGACAATGTTCCGAAGAATTTTATTAGATTATATTGATAGGAGCATTGCAACATAAAAAAATATTCACAATAGGCCTACGATGTAACGTAGGATATTTGGAATTTATGGCATAATTATTTTTTTTTTTATTAAGAACAAATTATTTATAGCTGAAAACTGTAACCACTGTAGTCGAATATTAAAATATGCAGAAGGTTAACAAAAACTTTTTAATAGATGTTATAGTTTATATTAATATAATATATCAATTTAGATATTATTGTTTATAAGTTTGTTTAGTAAGTTTGTGTAAGAAAATTTTTTACTAATAATAGAACAAAGACTTTTGTGTGAGATTAATATCTCTTCTTTCATCAGAACTTGCAGAATTTAAATTTCGACTGTTAGTTTATTCTATTTTAGAATCCCTTCAAAGGTAATATAACAGTATTATATTTTTTTAAGAAAATTGATCAATGAGCATTAATACCATCACCTTTATCTCTCTAGATAGAGCTTGATTTTCAATAAGTGGTTTTTTGGATGGCGATCCGTTTTTGAAGCTTTCTTTTAAAAACTGTTGGCTTGTTTGCATATTAGATAGTACACTCATTATTCGTCGCGAGTTATGTTGAATTCCATAAAGATAGGATCGGTTGAAGCTCGCGAAGTTATGTCTTCACCAATATGAAATGCAAGAATGCACCTGCAGCGACTGTACTCTTATCCGAATGATGAAGCTAACGAACTGGCTTCAATAGAGCCAACACGTTGCCTTAGGCGCCTAAAACCTTGTGACCTTTGGTCGCAACCGGTCCGAAATGCGTGATAAATAAACTTTGCGTGATTCCTGCTTAAATTCTTCATAATTGCAGATTAAAGTTGTTGTTAGTATTATTATTATTGTTAGCTAGTTATTTCAATAAAATTTATTTAATCAAATAAAATAAATTTATAAAAAAAAAAGAAAAAAAAACCAATATGCTTCGTTGCGGTAATGGCAGGCTTCTTTTTAAAGTATATAAAAAAAGCTTGAGTACATTAGATACTTAGAATGTGCTAAGATCTGGATTTCAGAATGTTGTAGTGCTAAGAACTAAAAGAACGACCTATAAGAACTTCTGCTGCTGTAATTAATTTATTTAATAATTATAATAAATAGTTATTATGAATTAGTTTTTAATTTTTATATTATTATTTATAATAACAGTAAATAATATAAATTTATAACGATAATTTGGTATTACTTATGTATTATATTCAATCGTATCGCTTAGTGCCCAGAATCTGTGTATAATATCATGGTACCTAACATACATATGAAATTATTTATTTAAATATAATCTTTTGTGCACATACATATATAGTATCTTTAATCAAATCATAGAATAATTGATTCATTAATTAGTATTTATTTCAGAAATCAATCTAAGTTTTGGAAAGGGCACTAATACCTTTGCAATGAATATACAATACTTAAGTAAATTTAATTCGTTATACTCGTATTAAAATTACTTTGATATTATTTTTAGAATATTTTGAACTAACAACGGTCACAAAGAAGCACAAAGAAGCTAGCCATTCCATGCAAATACAGAGAGGTTATAGAGTGAATCATTCTATCCGTCAGTAGTTCAATTGCTTTTAACAAGACTTTGAAGAATCAAGTTTCCAGTGCAGTGAAAGATAATTGCTTTTACATACGAAACACAATTTGAAAATTTGTTATTTACTTAAGCTTTTTGACGGTACTCGCCATATCAATCAACTCACACCCAATGTCGGTAATCACTGCAATTGGCTTACCCGTGCCAGAAGGTAGTGAGTCGTAGAAGCCCGACGAAAGCCGTAATTAATTTAAAATGTACGTTTTTATTTGTCTAACAAATTGACTGCAATTAGAAATCATTGGGAAATCAGGCATGTACGGGGGCGTTTCTATTGATTTGAACTCCAATTGTGAGTTCAATTCACTTAAGTTGTCAATACGCGGACTTCAACTGGAATGGTCAACTTTGACTTGATTTATAGAGCATTTAGAGTAAAACTTAGTTAACTGAAAATTAAAAGATGTTAAGAGTAAAAATAATTTCAAGTGTTAAACCACTAAAAGCATTAATTTCAACAAATAAAAACATTAAACAGCGAAAAGCAAATGAAATAAGTTGAAATAGTGGAAGGGGAGCTTGTAACATTTCAAGCTTTTAAGCATAAATTTAGGTTCATTAATCAAAGGAAAATTATTACGAGCATATTTTTCAAGTCTTACAGCAAAAACAAGAAGAATCGCTAATGTATGTACTGGTAAGTATAAAAATATCCGACAAACAGCATCCAAATGTACATAAAACCATTATTATTTTTGCAGCATGAACCGCACTTAAAGCTAAAACAGTGACAGTGCCGAGGAAGGCAGGCTTTGAATTCGTTTCCCGGCTTGCGGAGTCGTTACAATGACCACTTGGACGGTAGGTCGTTTACTCTCTTGTCTCATCCGCAATGATGATTAATTTCTATAAATTCTTACAAGCGCAACACATTTATTATCACAGACAGCGGCATGAATCTAAGAAGCTCAAATATTGTACTTAAGCTGGCTTTAGAGCGTTCAAGCCCGGCTTACACCAACAAATTACAACTTTTTGTAGACAAAGTGACGGCGCGATAGCTGTGCTACAAGGTACACAATTTTTTAGAACAATTTAATGGATTTAAGATAAGAAACTCGGAGTATGCGGAATTTAAGTTTTTCGTTGTTGTTGTTTTTTTTTTTTTGCAAAGTAACACTATCTTTTTACCTCCACGGATATAAAGCATATTGGTGTAAATAAACAACTTCGATTTTGCAGTATTGAAATTGCAATGGCGCGTCAATAACATATTTATTTACATAAAAGCCCCTAGTGACACCCAAGTAATACATTCTGACCAAAAGAAAACTTTCAATGGTCATAATAAATATTTTGGTTTCCAGTAGAGCAGGATACTACTACAATGTTAATTGATCGTTTGTAATACAAATAAATATAAACTAATGATGAGGTGGAACCTAAAATGAATAACAGATTTCAAAAATGGGTACTCATCTTTAGTGAGAGGATCTATAGGCAATTATGTTACATGCACCGGTTAAACGTAATGCCATGGAACAAACACAAAGGAACTCATTGAGCATATTAAACCGAAACTCATCAAACTGGTACCCGCTGCAGAATAAGATTAGTAAGAAATTAATGCATTAGGAGTAATTGATGTGCGCTCAAATAAAGTAGAGTAGAGCATAAGTAGAGCATAAGACAACAAGAGAGATTCTATTACTCGTCAAATTTTTAAGTGTGTCTAGTGAATACAATCTGCACAATAAAGGTGTTAGAATATGTCAGAAGATAAAGCTTATTGGATAAAATAATTTTCTTTTTAGATATGGTAAATTGTTTG